>NW_015386515.1:697103-705569 GCF_001527695.2 Protobothrops mucrosquamatus | reverse complement strand
CCTCCTTTTGCTCTAGGTAGAGTTTGTGCCATTTCTCCCAGCCTCTTTCATGGCGCTTGTGCACGGTGTGCCATTTCTCCAACAGGTTTGCATGCATGGCTTCAGTTGGCTTTCTTTGTTGTCTCAGATCATAGTGACTCTGAGACGTCTTTGGTCTTACTGAGGCATGAGCTTCAGCTTCTGTGTACAGGTCAAGGGAGGCTGTTTGTGGCGCTTCTCCTTGGCCGTCTGATTGGGGTGTCTCAACTAGGCTGGTTGGTTGAACCCCTTCATCTAAATCAGCAGGACGCTCCGCCATGGTTAGGATAGGTTCAGTGTTGTTATCAGCTATTTTGAAGCAAATTTGAAGAACTTCTCTGTTTGACCACTAGGGGTCGCTACTTGCCAATCAGCGTCAGAGGTGCTGTGTGTGGGTGGAGGTGCTTGGGGGCGTTCTCCTGTGCAGCTTAGCTGTTTAGAAGTGAATTAGATGAACTTCTATTTTTTGACCACTAGGGGTCGCTATCTGCGTATCAGCTTCAGGGGTGCTGTCTGAAGGTGGAGGAGCCAGTGGGAGCATTGTCCTGTGGTTCCTAGCTAATTTGAAGGAAATGGGATGAACTTCACTTTTTGACCACTAGGGGTCGTTGTCTGCGTATCAGCTTCAGGGGTGCTGTCTGTAGGTGGAGGAGCCACTGGGAGCGTTGTCCTGTGGTTCCTAGCTAATTTGAAGGAAATTGGATGAACTTCACTTTTTGACCACTAGGGGTCGCTATCTGCGTATCAGCTACCGGGGTGGTCTTCTTTCGAGGTACACCCTTTGTCCACTAGAGGGCTTTCTCTGGGCGTGATTAAAGGCTCGCGTGCAGCTCCTCCTTTAACCACTAGGGGACGTCTGAAGAGAGGTCAGCCAAATTCTTCCTATTATCACGTACCTACAAAGGCCACTGAGAGGCATGAACCCCCACCTGGTCGTTAAGTTGCAGGCTGGAACACACTGGGGTATTCAGCTTGTAATAATAGGCAAGGATTGATGGCTATGCTACCTTCTTCTGTCACTCAAAACTGGAAGAAACTTGGGTCTCCAGCCTGATTGGGTGAAAGCTCTATTAGTGGTGGTATAGGCTTGATTGAATTAAATTATCAAATTGTTGTGATGTGAAAAGAAAAGGAGAAAATTTTTTTTTTCAAGGTGTCACGTGCAGATTGTCCACCAGGGGGCGCTGCTGCCCTGCTAGTGGGGCTGGTTGTGTCCCTGCCTCTGTATTCTATTAACACCGGTTGAAATTCCAGGCATTCCTAAGGGAGGAGGGAGTGTGGCTTTATGGTTTAATTGCCCTCTTCCTTGAAGACCAGTTGCTAGGCTTGCAGACAATGAAGGCACGTTTGGCCACAAACTCACGAAGGAGAAGCAATCTGCAGTTGCTTTGCTGATTTAAACATTTAGTTTTAAATCCTTGTTGCCCTAGGCTGGTTGGGAGACAGGCCCAAATCTTCAAAGCAGTGAAGAGTGCACAATAAGGGGGGGGGGTGTTGCCCCAAGCTTTGAAGTTGCCAGCAGGGGAAAAAGGAGGGGGGAAACTGCCCGCTCTTTGATTTTAGGAACGCAGCCTTCACAGGCAAGAGTTTTGTTGTTTTAAAACTTGGCTTGCAGAGATGACAGTAAATAACAAGACAATGCTTCTGAATTACACCTTCAGTCACTTCTAGTTACTTTCACATGCAAGAGAGTTTGCTTGCTTCTTTAAAATGTAGATCAGAGGAAAATTAATCTCATCAAATTGCTATTGCTGGAGATCAGAGGAGAATTAAAAAATGTCAATTTACTATTCTGTTTCTGGACAGGAAAGTTGCTTCTATTCCAGTCTTTAACAGATAGATAACTCAGAAGAACAAACAAGAGATAATTGCTTTATTCTGGGGATCCTAGACGAAACTTACAGTTTGTAGAGGTGCTTCCAAAATAGGTGGTTCAGCAATCTGTTTGTCCCACAGGTAAATTGACATTAGATTTTCCCCTCTTCTCNATCGTGGAGTCTGCAGCCGTGTGGCTGCATGTGGTGGTCAGAGAACAAAGGGCTGCCCTCAGGCTAGTGTCCAGGGATGCCTTTGAAGCTCCGCCCCTGACCCTAATCCCTCCCCTTGACCTGTTACATAGGAATACATAGAGTTATACAAAGTTACATAGAGTTATACAAGATTAAATGGATCTATGATCCAGAACACCCCTGTTTACAATATTGAAAAACCAGCAACACATGTTTTGCCTTAATGCTTCTATTTCTAGATGAGGATTTTAGATATGGAGCATTCTGGCATAGTTGCTTCAATTAGATTTGAACAATTGCTGCTTGTTCTCATAGCCATATTGAATGTGGAAGCTTCTGAGGTTTAATGGGGAAAGGCTTCTTCCCTTTGTCCTCTTTGTCTGGACTGTTTCATCCCATTTCTTCTTTCAAGACCAAACCCAAAATGCCTTGTGAGAAAAGGTTGGTCAGTACCTTCCCCCTGTTTAAATTCATTATTTAATGGCATACCTTCATATCCAAAGTCTGTCTTGATGTGGGAAGGAATTCTCCTCAAATCATACCAAACTACAATCTAGGTTTTCCCTTTACCCTTCTACTTCTATGAGCCATGAGGTTTGGCTTATTTCCAGAAGGCTCTTCTGCACAGCCCGGCCTTGGCTGGTGGCAGTGCAGGATGGTGTCCGAGGACACAAGTGGGCGGGGGGGATTAGATGTTAGAATCATGGGACTGGAAGGGATCTTGGAAGTCTTCCAGTCCAACTCCTTGCCCAAGGCAAGAGACCTTATTGCTTTCCAGATAAATGGCTGGCCAAACTTTACTTGAAAACCTCCAGCAATGGACACCCACAATTGCAGGGGACAAGTTGTTCCATTGATTAATTGTTCTCACTAGGAAATTCCTCCTTAGTTCCAGGTTAGATCTCCCTCTAGTGAGCTTCCACCTTTTACTTCTTGCTACTCAGATGCTATGGAGAATAAATCAATCCCCTTTTCCTTGTGACAGTCCTTCAAGTACAAGAAGATAGGTATCATATCACCCCTAACCCTTCTATTCTTTAGGCCAGACATACTTAGTTCCCTTAACCATTGTGGCAACCAGAACTGGACACAGTAGCCCAAGTGCAGCCTCACTAGTACAGTATAAAGCAGTACCATCACTTCTTGTGGATCTTGATGATGCCCCTCTATTGATGCAGCCTAGGACTGCATTGACTATTTTGGCAGCTGCAGCACACTACTGCCTCATACTTAAGTGGTTGTCTACTAAGACAGGGCTTTTCAACCTTTTCACCCATTGTACCATTTTTAGGATATGGCAACATCCGAGTACC
This sequence comes from Protobothrops mucrosquamatus, assembly GCF_001527695.2. Taxonomy (NCBI): domain Eukaryota; kingdom Metazoa; phylum Chordata; class Lepidosauria; order Squamata; family Viperidae; genus Protobothrops; species Protobothrops mucrosquamatus. The sequence goes on along the minus strand of NW_015386515.1, from coordinate 702,229 downwards.
ACCAGTCGCCTAGCAAGGTGTCAAAAACTTGATGACCAAAAAAAGAGGAAAAAGTGATGAAGTACAGGTAGTCCTCGACTTACAACAGTTCGCTTAGTGACTGTTCGAAGTTACAATGGCACTGAAAAAGTGCCCCCCACAGCTGAGCAAGACACCTGCCTGCCCACTCGGCCGCGCTCTTCCTCCTGTCCGAGGTTTTTATTGTTGTGAGCATTTATGTTGAGGATTGGCAGCGGGGGGTGGGGTGGGGTGTTTGGTTTTTATTCGCTCTGTCTGCTGGGTGGTTGCAACAGGTTTTGGTCACTTCACATGACCCTGGGACACTGTGACCGTCATAAATATGAATCAGTTGCCAAGCATCTGAATGTAAATCACAAGACCCTGGAGATGCTGCAACATTCCAGCTGATCGGCGCTTCTTCTGGGCTCAGCAGAAGTGCCAGGATCAGCGCCAAGCTCCAGCCGGAACCTGGCACTGATCCTGGCGCTTCCACTGAGCCCTGACAGCCCCAAAGAAATGCAGATCAGCTGGAAAGCGGCACTGATCCTGGCGCTTCCGCTGAGCCCTGACAGCGCTGCAGCTCCAGCCATCTCTCGCTCAGGCTTGTGAGGTGCTGCCACCGGTTCAGCTCATTCTCCTCCCCCGCTACCATTTTTCTAGGATGGTCGCGTACCACCTGCCAGGTACCAATGTACCACAGGTGGTACCCGTACCATTGGTTGAAAAGCCCTGTATTAAGACACTTCCATCCATCTCACATCTGCTGCCTATACTATACCTGTGCATGTGGTTTCTCTTGCCTAAGTGCAGGACCTGACTTTTCTCACAGAGAGAAAATAAGAAATATTTTCAGTGGTTCCAAGATTACATCTATCAGCTCCTTCAGTACACTGGGATGTAATCCATCAGATCCTGGTGATTTCAATTCATTTAAAGTGCATAGGTGTTCTTTTACCAACTTTTTACCTATTTTACATGGTGCCATGGTTGTTTTTGATTCCATGAGTCGGAGAGATGATGATGGAAAACTTTGAAGGTTTTGTTTTGTTTTTATTACAGTAAATGCAGAAGAGAAAATAAGGTAAGTGTAAAATATGTAACAGGACATGGCCTAGTTCAGGGGTAGGGAACCTTGGCTCTTTTATGACTTGTGGACTTCAACTCCCAGAATTCCTGACCCAGCATGGCTGGTTTAGGAATTCTGGGTATTGAAGTCCACAAGTCATAAAAGAGCCAAGGTTCCCTACCCCTGACCTAGTTACTTCCTTCCAAAATGGTTAGGCACTTGTTATGAAACATTTCTCTTGACTTCCAATCCTGGAATGATACACAGTTTCTGAGCACTTATTTGTTCAGTTGGAAGTCCTAAGAGTGTGTTTTAATACCTAAATAATAAACATTCTACCCCTAAAATTCCAATATGAGTAGGACTTAGAAACAATCATTGGTGTCTCGGTGTGTTTTTTACTATCAGGGAAGGTTTACTATTTCGCCACCATAAAATTATTAAAAGTTTGAAAGGTTAATTTTATTTCTTTAGTATGAATCTTATGATTTACAGTTCCAGGGAACTCAGAAAATAATGAAATGTAGTGTCTTAATCACAAAAATATTAGTTTAGTTACTTAAAACTATTTTTCCATGCCAAGGAGAACAAGGCACAAAGATCTGTAATTCCAGCCATGGTTTTTGCTTTTTTTGCCTTCATATGTTTCAATTCTGCAATGAAAGTATTTTATATCTACTATAAATTAAAACCAAAATGACAAGTAGGGGGAAAAGGGGAAGAACCCATCAGTTTCAGCTGCAAAAGGGTTAATTTAATTCAGTCAGAATTAACTATAGAGTTAACTATGGAATCTAACATTTGCAGCAGAAAATGTATCAGTTTGCAGAAATGTGGCCTCTCTCCCCACCCTTTCAAATTATCTGTGGTCATGGAAATGTCTAACACTCTCCTCCCAGCTGCCTAAGCATGAAATTCATATTAAACTTGGGTTTGTATACATGCATCCTCCCTCATTTGTGGATTGCAAAATCAAGTGATGGATTGTTTGTGCATGCAAATCTTCACGGAAATAACACAACAGAGACCATTTTCATGGTATTTCAAACATTATCCCTGGAATCAACTGCTGGTCATCATCATCTAACTAAGAGAAATATAAGTATGTATATTTTGCTCCATTTAATCTACTTTTGCAAAGACACTGAAACTTTATGCTTCAGATGATGCACAGCCTGATCGCCTCTGGTGTCTGAAATTTCATCATGTATTCCCTATGCAGTTTCCACCCTCTCTCTGCAACTATGAAGGCTAGAAACTTACTTTTAAAAAACGCCAAGGTTCTTATAAAATGACTTATGAAGGAATGGGATGCACCTAGGCCTGCTTAAGGCTTGGGGCTTTAAAATCAGTACTCTGACATTTTAGACCTTTTCATAGCAAGCAAACCATGGCTATGTCATTATCCTTCATTATAAGTGCATTGATATACTTACCCTTAAAGTCATGGTAGGGATCTCTGATAGCTTCTATCTCAGGATAAAAGAATCTCCAGAATGGCAAAGAAGGGGAAAGATTCCAGTAGTTCAGGCAGCATCTTAAGGAAATGTTGGAAATCAAATTCCTATTGGAGGGAATCTTGCCACACACCCCTCCCTCTTCCAAGGATTCTTTTGAATTACAGGGAAAGAGGGGGCATGGAAGAGCACACTGCAGAGACGCTCTGCTTCCACGTGCAAGAGAGGATGGCTCTGCCTCTTGGCATCAGCTAAGCTTTTAAAGAGAGTCCCGGGCTGATTTCCAGAGCTTCCATGTTACTCTGCTGGGGCAACCAATGGGTTTTCACAAGCCACACACCCTGGGACAGCTGCAGTCCTCAGCTGCTGCCATGAGAGAGCAAGTGGGTGTTTTGCTCCTTTCTTTCAGAAGGGAAGGCCCTGGAATCTAAACCTCCTCTGCTAAGCAAAAAATTAGCCCCGTCTCTTGGAAATGTGGGTGTTGAAACAAGCAACTGAGGTTGGATCATCCTTGCAGAAGCATTTGCAGGAGTGAGTCCTTGCTATGACTGGGATGTTTGGAGTCCAGCAAGAGAAAAGGGAGAATGATGTAGCATGGGATAATGTTTATGGTTAGGAGCACCAGAGGAAAATAGCAACACTAAAGTTAAAATGCTGTAGTTAAATATTTCCAAGAAAGAATAAATGGAGGAAAGTCATCAAACCAGATAGTATTTTCTTATTAAGATCAGTGGTACTTTGTGCTTGTGTGTCTGTAGTAAAGAATTATTGATCCTGACCAGCTCAAGGTTGACTCAGTCTTCTATCTATTTGAGGTCAGTAAAATGAGGACCCAGATTGTTGGGGGCAATATGTTGACTCTGTAAACCAGTTAGAGAGGGCTATAAAGCTCTATGAAGTGGTATATAAGTCTAAGTGCTTTTGCTATTGTCTCCCCTGGAGGAATAGCTTCCAGGGATGACAATATAATATTCATTGCTTATACCTGCCCCACAGGACCTTGGTGAATAGTTTAGATCCAAAAATCTAATCTCTTACTTCAAATCATATTTGTAACCTATCCATTCACGAGCCTGCAGTTTTTCTCTCATTATATCAATACTATTTCAACATAGCTTCAAAGAGTGTTCATTCAATAGCCACCCCACCATAATTGAATGCCTGAGACTGTCAGCCATCTGCTCAAAAGCCAAGCTAAAGATCAGGTGTTGCTTCAGGGCTGATCAGGGTAATGGACCTGCTAGCAAAAATGTATCTAGTAGAAACCTGCAGTACTATTATGGGCAGTTGAGGTAAACCCATTTATTTAGAAAGCTGGATCGAAACAAAAGCTTGTAAAAGATTATCAACTTTTCAAATCAGTTAATTAAAATGTATGTCACTAAATCCATTTAAGCAGCAGTTGGACTTGAATGTTACATCTTGTAAGAAGGCACTGAAAGTGAGACCTGCTTAATGAAGATGGTCTAGAAATAATAGTTTAGACTGGCACTATAGTTACAATAACTACATGACTTGTTTTTAATGAGGTCCAGCATTTTGAATGTTATTTGAGTGAATGCAAATACTGAAAAAAGATGATGAGTACATGTGCACATTTCCTCCAAATCTTTTGGCTTCTTGATTTTTCAAGGTTGATTTCTATCCTAAATTGTATTATTCTGAACTGAAGGTGAGGAGAGAAAACATGGACCTGGGGAGCAGTCTGGGACTCAGAAGTTGATGGAGGGCTAAATATTGTCTGTGACAGTCACTGTAACTAAAAGGCAAGTGTCTTGAATACAAATACATATTATTGTTTGTTTATTTATTTGTTAAATTTAATTGCTGACTATCTTGTCATGGGGCTACTCTAGGCATCTTACAATATTAAAAAAGAAGAAAAGGAAAAGAATACAAACAACAAAAGTAATATAACAGAACAATAAAATAAACTATGACAAAGAATAATATATCAAATATCAAGGTTCCGACTGACAAACTCAACCAAGCAAACACCTTCGAGACATTCCGATCTCTTAATGTAAAACATTATTGAGTGCATCATTTTGGCACATATGAAAACAAAGCCAGCTCTGGCTAGTTAAACTATAGAATTCCCCCTTCCATCCATGAACAGGTCACATTACCCCATTAGATGCAATTATATTGTTACGAGAAAATGTCTTTGAGTCGGGTCAGACACCTGGTGAATTGTCCTTGATTCTCACGGTCTGCATTCTTTATCTATGTAGCCTGCATTCCATTTCCCCAATCCTCTCCCCAAGTTCGTTGGCAAGCTAAGAAACAATAATTGTTGCACCAGCAAAGCAAGCTTCAAGCTTGACATCAATATGAAAACCAAAAAGATGGATGAGTGGAGAGCAGAGAGCAAGGGGGAAAGGTAGAGTCTGCCATTAATCTAGCACAGCGGTTCTCAACCTGTGGGTCGCGACCCCATTTGGGGTCGCACGACCATTTCACGGGGGTCGCCAAACAACACCGTCCGCCATTTATTTTTTTTACCCTTTTCCTTAGCTGTGCTACTCCCTCTGCTTGGCGGCAGCCTGCATGCACGAACTTTACCAAATGTGCCCTGCAGGAGGCGTGTGAAGAGCGCAGGC
>NW_015386515.1:677638-694392 GCF_001527695.2 Protobothrops mucrosquamatus | reverse complement strand
TTCCCTCCCTCCCAACATTTTTGAGCAAGGAAGAGTAAGCTTCTCCAGCGAGCATTGCTATATTGTTTTAGTGATTAATCACTATGCTTTAATTATGTTCAATTCGTAACAATGAAAATACACCCTGCATATCAGATATTTACATTACTATTCATAACAGTAGCAAAATTACAGTTATGAAGTAGCAACGAAAATAATTGGTGGCCACGCCCACTTGGTGGCCACACCCACTTGGCCACGCCCCTGGCACTTGGCGATGTATAAGTGGTTGGGGGTCACCACAACATGGGGAACTGTATTATGGGGTCGCGGCATTAAAAAGGTTGAGAACCACTGTTGTAGAAGAAAAGCTGAGTGGAAGGAAGTCAGGAGCTTCTGCCTCTGTTTTTTGGAAACATTCTTAAATATGCTTTAGTATTTTTGCTTGTTTATTTATTTTGTCCTATTCTAGCTTTTGTTTTTAGCTTCCAATTTTAGTTTGAGGAAAAAAGAGGACTACCCAAATCCTTTCTGGTGCAGAGCCCTCTTTTTTTCTCCCTCTCTCTCATCCCCCCCCCCCGCATTCTATCACTTCTACTCTTAACTTCCCACTTCCATACTCTGTCTTCTGCTCTGGGAGGTAGCACCTCAAACACAACAGGTTGGTGTGTACAGTATTCAGGCAAAGAAGTGTTGGAACAAGAATTCCAGGAAATGACATATAACAAGGAATTTTGAGTGACAGGGATGGGGGACTCAGTACCAAGAGTGTCCTACTTACACCTCTGTACCTTACCACAAGCATAAAAAAGCATATGGTGACATATTTCAATCACAAGAAAGTATTAGAAATAGTTGTTTTAAAAATTCCAGGAAAAGCTGGGAAGGACCCTGAAAGAAAGCAGGGACACGGTTATTTCATTTTGTACTATGTGCGTATGTATCTCGGAGTGCCAAGAGATTACAGCTAAAAGAAGTCTTTCAATTATCTTCCTCACTCTTCAATCACAGTTCTGATTATAATGGAGTTTCTAAAAAAATTAAGATGAACAGAATTGAGGGATCAAGATTTCCAGGTTTTGACACACAATAAACACCTTTCAATTGCTATGGTTTTTTAAAGATGTTGTGGGTCAAACAAATACTGTATATTTCCAGGAATGTTCAACCTCCAGATGACTGGCTGGTTGGCTGAATTCAGAGGACTGAAGAACTGAAATGGCAATGGCAAGACAGTCTAGAAATGCTCCTTGCACCATCCTTGGTCCATTCTTTTGCCACTCAGGACATCCAGCCAGGCATGCTACTGTATCTGTGCTCCCGTCTACTGATTTTTCCACCAAAGCACTGAGGGGCTAGAACTAAGTGCTGGTCTTGGCAAACCAAGATGTTTCTTCCAAAGTCTGAGGCAGTCATGGGACATTTTGGAAATGTTATGTTCAACACTATGTCTAGTTATTTTTCCTATCATTTACTGTTCTGAGCCCAAGAAAGAACCCCTCTTTAATTGTACAGTGTTTGTACTCTTTCAAGATGTCCTGTTAATCAGCCTAGTAAAAATCAAGGTAGGTAATTCATGACAAACAAAATATTTAAATTAAATTCTTATTCCTTAATTATCCAAATAATCTTACTGTACTGAAACAATTGCCAGCTTCGTAAATTGTAAAGATGCAGGAGAGATTGTCCATTTGTCCCAGAATTTCATAGTAGGCTTGTCATACAAGGTTGCTTCTACTAGCAAAGATGATTTGCCAGGCTGGTCCAAGATTATCTCTTTATTTTCAATTCTGTTCAGTTTTTTTAATCTTTCTTTTTAATTGCCTTTCAAAGTCAGAGGAACAAAAAGGAAAAGACAAATCTTGCCTTAGATTATAATTCTAGAAGTCAAGAAGAGGAAGAAACAGAAGCAACAGTACCTGAAGACCAGAAGAGAATATCAAGCATAAATGGACATAACCAGTCAGCTTGGGCCAATTTTAATTTGCTGGAAAGCAATTGGTGACTCCCATTCCTTTAGATCAGGGGTAGTCAACCTTGGCTCTTTTATGTGCTGGCTCAGGAATTCTGGGAGTTGAAGTCCACGAGTCATAAAAGAGGTAAGGTTGACTATCCCTGCTTTAGATGAACACCAAACATGTTTACTTCTGCAGTCCTGGGGCTATAAGAAGTTAGAATCTTCCTGGCAGGGAAGGAGAAGTGATCCTCTTGTTATGTTTGGTGCTCGGTGAGGCATTCATGAGGCAGCAGGTGAACAACAACTCTTTATTAACAGTTTAAACAGAAGCCTGGATAACTGCCACTCCACCCCTATTTATACACTCAGCAACTAGATGGTGGCCAATAGGATTCAAGTATTAGTTCCCGCTTTAACACAAGTTAATTAGCATGTAGACAGAAAGTCTGGCTCTTAACTGACAGAGTCTTATGACCATTTTTTCAACATTTCCAAGTAATTCATATCAATACATTACACCCCTTCCCCCTAGATCAGGGCTTTTCAACCTTTTCACCCATTGTACCACTTTTAGGATATGGCAACATCCGAGTACCACCAGTCGCCTAGCAAGGTGTCAAAAACTTGATGACCCCAAAAAAAAGGAAAAAAGTGATGAAGTACAGGTAGTCCTCGACTTACAACAGTTCGCTTAGTGACTGTTTGAAGTTACAATGGCACTGAAAAAGTGCCCCCCAAGCCACAGCCAAGCAAGACACCTGCCTGCCCACCCGGCCGCGCTCTTCCTCCTGTCCAAGGTTTTTATTGTTGTGAACATTTCTGTTGAGGATTGGCAGCGGGGGTGGGGTGGGGGTGTTTGGTTTTTCCCCCCCCGTCTGCTGGGTGGTTGCAGCAGGTTTTGGTCACTTCACATGACTCTGGGACACTGTGACCGTCATAAATATGAATCAGTTGCCAAGCATCTGAATGTAAATCACAAGACCCTGGAGATGCTGCAACATTCCAGCTGATCGGCGCTTCTTCTGGGCTCAGCAGAAGTGCCAGGATCAGCGCCAAGCTCCAGCCGGAACCTGGCGCTGATCCTGGCGCTTCCACTGAGCCCTGACAGCCCCAAAGAAGTGCAGATCAGCTGGAAAGCGGCACTGATCCTGGCGCTTCTGCTGAGCCCTGACAGCCCCGAAGAATCAGCTGGAAAGCGACACTGATCCTGGTGATTCCGCTGAGCCCTGACAGCCCTGCAGCTCCAGCCATCTCTCGCTCAGGCTTGTGAGGTGCTGCCACCAGTTCAGCTCATTCTCCTCCCCTGCTACTATTTTTCTAGGATGGTCGCGTACCACCTGCCAGGTGCCAATGTATCACAGGTGGTACCCGTATCACTGGTTGAAAAGCCCTGCCCTAGATAGTTCATAAGGACAAATATTGAACATATTCCCTTAAATATCCTGGTGGCCTTTTCGCCCGTTCCAAACGCCTCGGAACTGCTGGAGGCCCCCAGTCTGTCAGCTCGCCTGCCAGGCTTGGAAGACCGGGTCTATGGGATGTGTCTGTTACGGGTAGAATCGAGTCTCTGTGGCTGGTCTGTCCTGGTAGAGCCAAGCCAGTGTCCACAGGTGGAACAGAGTCCGCCAGTCCAGAAAATGGATCCATCTGCTAGCATTGCCCATTGGTTGAAGTATCAGTGTTTGGGACTGACTCACCAGATACTTGAGTCTCGTCCCTTAGTTGGAGAGTTCCACCGTAGCTGGCAGAATCTGATGCATTACTGCAATCATGCTGCTCCTGAGTTTGATTGTCATTAGAGTCATGAGTTATTGGCTGGTTTGCTAAGCTCCGCCGCAGTTGGTCGATGTGCCTGCATAGCACACAACTGTCTTCCAGGACCACTTCGTAAGAAAGTGGCCCAGTCATCTTACAAACCACAGCTACCACCCACAGTGCCCCTTGCCCGTAGTTCCTCGCCCAGACCGGGTCACCAGCTTGCAAGTGCTGTGGTGCCTTTGGCTGTGTTGCTTGTGAGGCAACTCTATCTGGATGTAGGCAATCCAGCTTTGTGATCAAACTCTGGCCCCATCTTAATTCTGCTGGGCTTCCGCCCGTGGAAATGCAGGGGGTTGTGCATTGGCAGAGTAGAAAATCTGCCAGTTTGTGTTGCCAGTTGCGGTTACTATCCTCTTCAAGGATTCTTTAGTTGTTTGGACCATGCACTCCGCTTGGCCGTTTGAGGCTGGGTGAAAAGGGGCTGACGTGCCTGATCATATTAGCCCTCAAAAAGGACTGGAATTCTGAAGCAGTAAATTGAGCCCCATTGTCTGAGACTATCACGTCGGGTAACCCATGTGTGGCAAAGATCCTGCGCAGTTCCTGGATGGTCCTGGCAGTAGTCATAGTAGGGACAGGTGCGACCTCTAACCATTTGGAATGACTGTCCACCACAATGAGGAAGAATTGTCCCTGAAAAGGCCCTACAAAATCGATGTGGATCCTGGACCAGGGGGCATGTGTGGTTTCCCATCGATGGACAGGGGCATGGGGCATCTCTGGCCTAGATTGCTGGCAAATATGGCAGCTGTGTACCTGAGCCTCAATATCTTTGTCCAGCCCAGGCCACCAAAGGTAGCTTCGCACGAGTGCCTTCATCCAGACTATTCCCTCGTGCAGTGACTCTGTGACTCTAGCCCTCAGTGAGTTCCGGACTATCACCCAACTACCCCACAAGACGCACCACCTGTGAGCTGACAACTCGTCCTTCCTCCTACTGAAACTCTGAAAGTTAGGCCCGGGACTATTTTCCGGCCATCCTGTGAGCACCCAGTTCAGCACACGGTTCAGCATTGTGTCTGAAACTGTCTTGGCAGCCACGTCCCCTGCGTTAAGGGGAGACTCAGGCAGGTCCTGGATAGCCAGGATGCGCGTGGCTGGAGTGGGGTCGAACTGTGGCCGGGGCAGTCTGCTAAAGCTGTCTGCGTGGCCCATTTCCCTGCCTGGTTTATGAATCAAACTGTAATTATATGCTGACAGGAATATTGACCACCTCAATATCCTAGGAGATATGATCTGGGGTGTTTGCTTGTTCATTGTGAACAACCCCAGAAGTGGCTTGTGGTCTGTGAAGACCTTAAAGGGCCTACCATACAAATAGTCATGAAACTTCTTTATCCCTGCCACTATGGCCAAGGCCTCTTTACCTATTTGGGCGTAGTTACGCTCTGCAGAGGACAAGGCCCTTGAGTAATAGGCTATTGGAATTTGCCTTCTTTCAGCCCTTAAATGACTGAGCACAGCCCCAACCCCATATGGTGATGCATCACAAGCGATGCAAACAGACAGTTTTTCATTAAAATGCATCAAAACTGAGTTTGAAGACAGCAGTGACTTGACTGCTGAAAAACTCCTCTCGTGGACGCTGGTCCACTTCCACTGTGCATGTTTGTCCAAGAGCCGGTGTAACAGCTCTGCCACTGCGGCCTTGTGAGGTAGAAAGGCATGATAAAAATTGAGCAGTCCTAAAAAAGCTTGAAGCTCCCCTTTAGATTTAGGACTCGGGGCCTGCTGAATTGCTTTGAGCTTGGATTCAGCAGGATGAATGCCTTTGGCATCTATGCGGAATTCGAGGAACTCGGTTGAAGCTACCCCAATTTTGCATTTTTCCCGTTTCAGCTTCAGCCTCGCTTCTCGGAAACGCTGAAGGACGGCCTTGAGCCGTTCTGCCAATTTCTCAACTGATTCCCCAGCTATGAGGACATCATCGAAATATGGGCACATGCCTGGAATACCTTTGAGCGTGCATTCCCTGGAAAAGCCCTGGGGCGACACTGACCCCGAATTGTAGGCGCTTAACCTTGAAAGCTCCCCTGTGGGTAACTATGGTCTGAGCTTCCGCCGTGGCCTTGTCCACTGGCAGTTGCTGGTAGTCCTGAGCCAAATCTAACTTGGCGAATATGTGACCTCCCTGTAGTGACGCCAAAATGTGGCTGACTACAGGCACCGAATATGCATGTTGTTGGAGTGCTCTATTGATAGTGCACTTGTAATCTGCGCATATTTGCACCTCTCTGTTGGCCTTAAGTAGCGTAACTATGGGGGTTTCCCACTGACTGCTATCAACCGGCTGCAGGATGCCTTGCTGCACCAGCTTATCCAGCTCTGCATCGATCTTCTGCTTGAGGGCGAAAGGCACTCTGCACGGCTTGATCCATATTGGAGTTATGGCAGGATCAAGCCAAAGGGCTATGGGAGGTCCCTTATATTTCCCTAAGTTGGGGCTGAAAATGTCAGCGAACTCTTGGCGATAAATCCACTGCATGTGTGCTGTTTATTCCAGTCACATTGATTCCCAATGCATCAAATCAATCAAGCCCAATGAGGTTTGTGCAGTTGCCCTCAACTACTACGACTTCCATGGGGCCCTCAAATCCCTTGAATTGAACCCTGAGTATAGCTTCCCCTCTAACTGTTACTCGAGAGTTTTGGAAATCTGTTAACATGAGGTTCGACGGCTTGAGCTTAACTCTTTTGCTGCTGTGACTACAAATATGTTTGAAGGCTCCCTGGGAAATTATGGATAATGCTGACCCCGTATCTAGTTCCATGTTGTATGGAACTCCGTGCAGCTTGACTTTGAGCCGCAACTTCTCCCTAAGTGGGCGATGGCACCTGTTCTATGCACGCGCCTTCTACTGCCGCAATAGCCAACCCTGTGTTGCCCCGGGACCCTGATACCTTTCCGGGGAAACTCTTCTGGTGAGCTTTCTCTCCGATGACCCTGACAGACAGCAGCGATGTGGCCTTGTTTGCCACACGCACGGCACGTTGGTGTGCGGAACCTGCATTCTGTGCATTTGTGTCGGCCTCCACACCCCGCACATCAAGAGAAGGGAACTGCTTTTTCAACTGGGCGTTGTGGCCTTCTTTCTGGCGGCTGCTGTAACCGATCGATCTCTTGATCCGATTTGGAGTCTTCAATCGTCTCAGCGCCCTCCTGGTGGACGGCCTCTACACAGGGAGTGCTCCTGTAGAGCCATAAGGCCTTGACAGCTTCCCTGGCAGCTTCTTCAGCTGTGATCTCCCTTAGGGCATCTTGGAACGAAATCGTCTCTTTAGCAAACAATTTCTGTTGGAGCTCCATGCTTCTCAACCTGCACACTAAGCGGTCTCACAGTCTTTCCTCAAGGTCTTTGAATTCACAGGGTCAAGCCGCTTGGCGCAAGGTGGCTATGAACTCTGCAGCCGACTCACCTGGTCATTGGTCTCTTCGTTCAAAGGCATGCCTCCAGGCAATGACTGATAGCTTCAGCTCAAAGTGTTCTTTGAGCATTTTTTAAAGGTTGGAATAAGCAGCAGATTCAAGCAGCGCTGGAGCTATTAAGTTTTCGGCGATTTTGAATGTCGCCTGGCCATAGACGCACAGCAGTGTTGTGGCCTTCAAACTGTCTTCACGAAATTGGTTGACTCTCAAATAATTCTCGACTCTCATGACGTACGAGCTCCACCTCTCTGGATGTGCGATGTCGAATTCTGAGAGTTTCCCAAGTTTGGCCATGATGAGTTGTTTTCGGCGTTTTCGGCTCCACAATGCCTTGTGCTGCCAAGGCTTCTTTTAATCCCCCAGGGGTGGTTCCTTGGGAGTGCTCTTCCTCCAGCATTTTCGTACTGGCAGGAATGAGGGGGGGGGAATGTGGCCCCAACCAAGGCATCATCGCTTGGCTTACCCCCTTAGTGACTCAGCTCTTCGAGTTTGGCAGCACTTCCCACCTTTGTCGCCACTGTTATGTTTGGTGCTCGATGAGGCATACACGAGGCAGCAGGTGAACAACAACTCTTTATTATCAGTTTAAACAGAAGCCTGGATAACTGCCGCTCCACCCCTATTTATACACTCAGCAACTAGGTGGCAGCCAATAGAATTCAAGTATTAGTTCCCGCTTTAACACAAGTTAATTAGCATGTAGACAGAAAGTCTGGCTCTTAACTGACAGAGTCTTATGACCATTTTTTCAACATTTCCAAGTAATTCACATCAATACATTACACCTCTCATAATTTTTCTTTCTCTGAACATCAGTTTGATATCCCTCTTGTCTGGTCTTATTCCCGAGAGAACCAAGGTACAACTTCCAAATGTCCCTAAGCTTCTTTGGTTTCTGGCAGAAGTCAGGATATGCTGCACCTTTCAGAGGACAACTCATCTGGCTAAAGGTAATGGGAGTTGTAGTAAAACATAATTGGGGGATGTTGAGCAAAGAAACAATGCCACTCTTATGAGATCTCAAATTATATCAGCATCTGTTACTGTCTGTTTCTATATCAGAAAGACCACCTAACCTCTTTCATGGGGGGGGAAGCAGGAAAGAGTCTCAAAGGGCTCATTCGTAAGCTTCCATAGAAGACAAAGGATTTGCCTACTACACAAGGTCATCCTCATTTTAGTTATGCTCAGAGCTTTTTTTCTCATAGAACGCCCAGAACGGAGTTCCGGCACCTTTTTTGGATGGAACCTTGTAGGGTAGGCAAGGCGGGTTGTATGACGTGTGTGAGTTCTGGCACCTTTTTTTTTTTTTTAGAAAAAAAGCACTGGTTATGCTCATCTACAAAATTCTCTCAACAGGGGACTTATGCAAATCAGTTAAGGGAAGGGGGACATAAGACCTAAGTAACAGCCTGAAGGACACTCACTACTGGGGGTGCCCTTTCTTGTCTACCTCTCCTTGTTTTACTTCCTACACCCAACTGACTCTGCAGCAATCATGCACAAAAAGTGGCCCCATGGATAATGCTTTCAGAACATCAGTGACTGCTTAACTTCTGGTTTGAATTCTGGAGTGTTCAGAGCAGCAGCCAAAAAGTGGAATATACATGTTGATATAAATAAATTCTGAGCATGGACATTCAGCTCCAAAGCAGTACTGAGAATTTGGGGTTGGGCTGATGCCAGATTTCTGGGTTCTATTATGTCTACAGGAATCTGGAAAATACTAAAGTCTTAGGTTATTAACTAAAGTAAACTCTCTTCCTACATTGAGAAGATACATAACGCAGGAGCTCTGGCTTTGATCTAATCTTCAGCCCACAAGGTCTTTTCTGTCTGAAGCATCCTAGCCCGGGAGTCCTGGATCCTAGCTTTCTGCATGCTTAGTAGGTTTTCTTCCCACTGGAAAAAAGGGGGGAAACTGGCAGGACTTCTGTACATATGATTCCAGTAAGACCTGAACCCCCAAATATTTAGATTGCTCCAATTATTTCTTGGCTCATCAGCACCTGCTTTGATTTCCTTTGTGCAGGATTCTCTTTCTGCTTTTTTTCAAATATCTCCTTTAAGGAAGATGTTTGTTCCAACTACCGTATTTTGAAGAATCCACAATATTCTGCTGAATTTCATACAAGAAAATAGTTTTTGCATGAAAGAAACTGGGACAATCAGCTTTATTAGAAACTCAATGAAATGGCTTGGGGCACTTAGACAACATCATGGTGGTTCTACTATTTTTCCAACATATTTGCACTTCCTAATGGATAATTTAATGCTGAGTCCGGCATAATTGTGGATAATCCAGAGGTAGCACCCAACTTCCCCCTAAAAGCTATTTTCAATATAGGTATTGCTGAGGAATTTGGAGGAAAAAAATGACGTTAACAAATTTACAGTTTTTGTAAGACAAATAAAATGGCATAAAAGAATATGCACATTCTACAGGTCTCTAGAATACTTAATTATTCAGTCTCCATCTTGTGTCTGGTTTAAGTTCAAGACTTCCTGCCAGAAATGCTGAATTTAATTTTTGGACTTTCTTCTTTTTCCCTCCATCACTTTTTTTTTGTAATATGTGATGGAATGTTCTGGAAAACTCCAAAACGTCTACCACTTTTGCACTATTTCTGATATGTATAAATGTTTATCATTTGTAGTCCTGATAAGAATATTACTCTGTTACATGTCTTGGTGGGTTTTTTTTTTCTTACAGCCATAGCAATCATTGTTTCTTATGTTGATTAGAATAATGATTGTAAATTTTTCTTCTTTTAGGACACAGCTCACTAGGTCCATCACTAGACAGGTGTGGTTGGGCAGTCATTATTGCATGTAACATGAAATTATCTGTTATCTCAATACTTATGCCAGTAAATTGTGGAAGAAGTTCTATAATAACAAGCAAGACCAGGGAAAAGACTAACTGAATTTGTCACTGAGGAGCTCCAATTAGCTTCTAAAGAAAGAGCCCCGCTATTTTTAAACCATTAGCCAATAACAGGCCTTAGTTTGTCTCCACCCCAAAGGATTAAAGAAATTCTCTCTTTAATTTCTGACAGTTGTAACATGAGAATGACATCATGCCAAGAATCCTCTGCAGAATCAACAGATGTCTGGACAGAGGGGACCCCAGGATGTTCACACGTGTCTGCTGTCTGCTCGGCAAGCTCTTGCAATGGGACTGCCACATTCCAGGGTCCTCCGGAATGCACTGGGGTGAAAGAAAAACTCCTAAACTATGTATGATGATCAAATGAAAGCAGAACATTGGCCATTGTTTCATTACATGTTCCCAACTGGTCTTTTTTCCCTAGTTAAAAAAAAGGTAACTTGGGACAGGTAATCTTCAGCAGAAAAACCTGCCAACATGATACTTCTTTCTGCAACTGACAGTCTGTAGTTGCCATTTATAGAACTAATAAAGAAAACCAGTGACCAGCTACAAACAACTGATCATTGTTCATCATTTAGCTCTTGAAAGCATCCAAAGCTCAGTGTGAGGAAATGCAAGGAACAGCTTGGGGGGGCTGGTGTGAAGACAAAACAGAAATAATAAATCCTGGGGTAGAAACCCAGCACTAAGTACAAAAACAGAGTTGGCTCTGGACTTCTTGGGCCTCCAGGAAGGGAGGCTGAATGACACCTCTTTTGCTTAGTAATATGGAAACAGCCAGCAACACATGCTGCTCCTTTCTTTCATTGTGACTGTGCCCCTGCCCCCCCCCCCGCTCCTTGCTCCCCTTCACTCCCACTGTTTATATTGCCTTATAGCAATCTTTGCCCTTTCAGAAGATGACTTTCCCCCTCAGGGCACTAGCCAGCTCCTGTTCTTATGCGCCCAGCTCTGTAGTCTCCCTCCATCTCCCACACTGCTTCCGTGAATGCTGTGGGGAGGAGGCTGGGCCTTGTAATTTATTAACAAGCTGGCAGTTGGCAGGGAATTAATCTCAAATGGGACCCGTTCCTCGATAATGAGGCAAAAAGGTGCTGTGATGATCACACACCACCAAGGTTAGGAACCATGTTATTATCGACCAGGCATAAAGGCCAGAGAAGGGGGAGGGGGATAGAGGAGGGGGAAAGAAAGCTGCTTGGCAAATTGGGGGGGGGAGATGAATCACTTTCCCTTTCAGGCTCTGAAAGGGCCTATAAATAAATCCCAGAGAGACCAAAATAGCTTCCTTTTCTCAAGAACCTTTTGTTCAATGAGGTTAAGGAAGGGAAATGACTTCACCCTCTGTCGGAAGACGCAGGCCTATAAATACAGGGCAGGAAGAAGAGCGACAATTTCCCATTGCTTGATTTTGAGGTAGAAAAGAAATCTTTTGCCTGGAGACTGCACAGCTCTGAAAAGTTCTCCAACTTAGCAAACCTCATCTAGGGGAACCGATTTTGCTGTTGCATCTATTATAGCTGTGATAAAATGACCAAATTGTGTATGCTCTGAGGCTCTCCTGACTAAAAGAAGCTTAAAGAAATTGTGGTGGCCTCAGCTGATGGCAGCACCGAGCCTAACTTTCACATCTTGAAACTTAAGCATGATCAGCTCCAGTTATTACTTGGATAAGGACTCCCAGGGGATTCCCAAGGCTGTAGGTTAGACTGGACATTTGGAAAAGCATCTTGGAAGAAGGCACTTCCACGAGGTTGCCAAGACATGAATTTGTCTCTGAAGTCACCAGGAATGAAACTCGGCTCAAAAGAAATTTCACCTTTAGTTAGGGCAGGGTCCTTGCCTAAGTGCCATTAGTTCTCACTATACCCTCATTGTTTCTTCATTCCTCTTCTCACTTGGGCTTTGGATTGCTGGGAAGAGGATGGGAATTTAGGAGAAAGGGGAGCAAAGAAGAGAAAGGGTAAAGCACACCTTCCCATTTTTGGACAGCTGTTTAAAAAGGCACCAGGAGATCTGGATGGATCAGGAATCTCCTTAGGATCGTATGCAAACAGAGATCTCCAACCTACCTCTTTTGTATAGCCAGCCAGGTTAGAGTGTAGCTACTTGGCACTCTTGGCAGACAAACCAATTCTGCTCCCTTTTTCTAGTTAAGATTCAGGGTGGTGCAAAACACTATGAGATTGTTCAATTTGGTAAGAATGGCCTATACCAGGGGTAGGCAACCTTGGCTCTTTTATGACTCATGGACTTCAACTCCCAGAATTCCTGAGTCAGCTGTGCTGACTCAGGAATTCTGGGAGTTGAAGTCCATGAGTCATAAAAGAGCCAAGGTTGCCTACCCCTGGCCTATACAAACCAAAAGGGCATCAGATGTTTTGGATGTTCTGTTTGTGTTTTAGGGATGAGAACTGATAGACACAGAAAATTGCCTTCTACTTTGCTGACTAGAATTGGACTGGGATGGAATAGCACCAGCCAAATCCAAGCACCTTGAGGCTGGGGGAAAAAAATCAATCTAGTGGGGAAGGGTGGGCTGGCAGGACAAACAACCACTTAGTAACAGCATTAAACTAGGGAGGGGACAGCTGTGATCCCTGGCTGCCCATCCTCTGAGAAACACAGCAGCTTGGGGGTGGGGAGGAGGATGCAAAGAGGGGCAAGGGAAATAGGGATTACGGAGGTGCTTTGATTTGGTTTTCAAACTAGAAAAGAATTTTAGCATGTTTCCCTGCCAAAGGAGGGGAGGAGCTGGCCCTAGCAGCAACAGGTTGGGACGAGGGAGGGCTGTTTTGAACTGATGTGGGCTTGGCAGTCCCTCCACAAGGGAAAGGTTTGAAAGGGCAGGAAGGAATCACTGCTGTGTCAGAGCAAAGGAGAGGTGAGTAAGTAGATAAGTAAGTAGGTAGATATGATAGTTGGATCATGGAAAGTAAGTGTGCTGTCCCACTTACACACACATGTAACAGTGGGTTAGTGGGTCTATTAATATTATCCAGCAATTCCCTTCATTAAAAACCCAGAACTGTCCCAATTAAGTCCAGCAGACTGATGCTAGTCCACAGAGCAACCAACAGTGAATCACAAGGCACTTGAAAGTTCCCAAACCAGATAAATAAATAGGCAAAATTAAATCCACACAACGTGCATGAGGCAAGAAAAGTCCAGAGTTCTCAAGGCATGATCCAAACTCAAGGCATGGGATCAGTCCAAGGCTGGAATCACAAAAACCAGGAAACATACAGCTAGGAAATATACACCTTATTCCCAGCATCATCTCCATCTATCTTCTGTGCCAAATAGCCAGCTTCTGGTGCAGCCCATCAAGAGGGATGAGGCTGCCTCCTCGCAAATAATTGACCTAACCTTTACTCCGCCCTACATGTTCTCAGATCAGGTGCAGAAGGCAGTTCCTCATTGTTGTGTCCTGAGCCTGCAAAAGCAGGCTCGGGACGTTGCAAGAGTCCCGGGCATTTGCAAAATGCCAGACTGAGTGGCGCCGGCCTTGCGCGCATGTGCAAGGCGGGAAAAGACCGCCTCGTGATTGGTTGTATTTGCCCGGGGATCAGAAGGTATAAATAGAGGCCTGCATGCCTCTGCTCGGGTTGTTCGTAGTTGGAAGCAGAGAATAAAGACTTGTTAAAAATGCTTCGTCTCAAGCGCCATTATTCTCCGGACTTAACACTGGCGACGAAGGTGGGATTCAGTCTATACAGCTAGGGAAGCTTGAAGACTCACCCAAAGAAGTCCGGAAGAGGAAAACGGCGTGGAAGTCAGCGTTATCCTGCCAGTACGAAATCGCTGGAGGGTGCGTGCGACTGAAGAAGACTCTGATCCTCGATCATGGCGAAAGTTGGGCGTTTAGCGGAGTTCGACGTCTCTCACCCCGAGAGGTGGGAATCATACGTTGCAAGAATCGAGACTTACTTCCGCGTAAACCAGATAAGAGAGGAAGGCTTAAAGGCTGCCACACTATTGTGCGTTTGTGGGCTAGACGCCTTTGAGATCGCCGAGAACCTCATCGCCCCGGCTTCGCTGGAAACGGTATCATACTCCGATCTGAAGAAAGTTTTAAAGGAACATTTCCAGCCCAAGCAATCTGTCATGGCTTGGAGGCACACATTTCAACAGAGGGATCAGCGAGCTGGGGAATCAGCAAAAGAATACATTGCAGCTTTGAGAAGAGCAGCTAAACTGTGTGATTTCAAGGACTTAGAGGAAAGACTGCGTGATCGTTTTGTGTGCAGACTGAGGAACAGAGACTTACAGCAGAAGCTGTTCGCTAAGGAAGATGTCTCTTTCCAAGATGCTCTGCGAGAGGTTTCAGCAGAAGAAGCTGCAGGCGGGGCGGTCAAGAACATGCGGCCTAATCAAAGCGCTCCAGAGACCGCCACCATCCACAAGGAAGACGTGCGAGAGGATTCGGAAGAAGATCCTGAAGAAGAGGTGGACAAGCGTTACCAAGCAGCTGGGAGGAGGTCCAAAGATCGTCAGGACAAGGGCCCAGCTGAGCTTCGTTGCCTCGGATGCGGTGGACGCCACAAGCGAGCGGAATGTCGGTTCCGTTCCATTTGCCGAGTGTGCGGAAAGAAAGGCCACATCGCTGCGGTCTGCCTGGGTCGACAGAAGGTACAACCGAAGGAAGAATTGATTCTGAAAGGTACCAGGGTGCCCAGTCAAAACAGGGTGGGGTTCTGTGCAACACGCCGGAACATTTTAAGAATAGGCACACACAAACCCCTAAAAAAGAAACTATCTCTTAAAGTGAAATTGCAGGGAGTTCCATTGTCGATGGAATTTGACACGGGGTCTGCCCTATCCATAATTTCCCTCAACACATTTCACAAAATCTGCAGCAGCAGTGGCCAGAGAGTTTCGTTAAGGCCTTCTAATGTAAACCTTACGGATTTCCAAAATTCTCAAGTGTGCGTTAAGGGGGAGGCCACCCTTAAGGTACAGTATAAGAATTTTGCAGGCCCCCTAGACGTGTTGGTTGTGGGGGGTGAGCGAACGAGTCTCATTGGACTCGATTGGTTTGAGGCCTTGGGAATACAAGTAACAGGGCTACATAAGTTGCAAACAGAGACCCTTGCAGATGTATGCAAGGAGTTTGCAGATGTGTTCAGCTCTGAACTAGGGTCCTACACAGGACCTCCAGTTTCACTAAAGCTAGATCCAACGGTACAGTCCATCAGGGTTAAACCTAGGAGAGTACCATTTGCTCTTGAGTAAGATTGATGCTGAACTGGACAAGTTGCTCCAGCAAGGCATTCTAGAGCCTGTAGATTCCAGCCCGTGGGAAACCTCCATTGTAACGCCTTTAAAGGCAAGTGGGGACATCTGGATTTTTGCTGACTACAAGTGCACGCTAAACAAGGCCCTACTGCAACATGCTTATCCTGTGCCTGTAGTGAGCCACATTCTGGCTTCTCTCAAGGAGGGAAATTTTTTTGCTAAGTTTGATCTGGCTCAAGCATATCAACAGCTGCCTGTTGATGATGCAACAGCTGAGGCCCAAACTATTGTCACCCATCGTGGGGCTTTCAAGGTGAAGAGGTTACAGTTTGGGGTGAATGTCGCTCCTGGCATTTTTCAGAGTGTAATGGAAAACACCCTGAGGGGTATTCCTGGCGTGTGTCCTTATTTTGATGACGTTCTCATCGCAGGAGACTCTCCACAAATGCTGGCTGAGAGGTTAAGGGCTGTTTTGCTTCGTTTCCGAAGAGCAGGTCTTAAATTGAAACAGGACAAATGTAAGATTGGTGTGCACGCCACTGATTTCCTGGGATTCAGGATAGATGCTCAGGGTATCCACCCGTCTGATGCTAAGCTCAAAGCTATTCAGAAGGCTCCAAGCCCCAAGTCTAAGGGCGAATTGCAAGCCTTTTGGGGTTTACTGAACTTTTATCATGCTTTTCTACCTCATAAAGCTGCTACTGCTGAACCTTTGCACAGACTTCTTGACAAAAACGCTTGTTGGCGCTGGACCAAAGTCCATGAGGCCAGTTTCAATGAGGTTAAAGCCTTGCTTACATCCAATGCGGTGTTGGCTCATTTCAATGAGCAGTTGCCAGTGTGTCTGGCTTGTGATGCCTCTCCCTACGGTGTGGGTGCTGTACTTAGCCATTTGACGGCTGATGGGACTCAGGTCCCTGTGGCTTATTATTCTAGGACTTTATCTGCTGCTGAGCGTAACTATGCTCAAATTGATAGGGAGGCTTTGGCTCTTGTGGCTGGAATTAAAAAGTTCCATGACTTTCTCTATGGCCGCCACTTTACGGTCTTTACTGACCACAAGCCTTTGATGGGGTTATTCACTACATCCAAACAAACACCTCACATCCTGTCCCCGCGTATGCTGCGTTGGTCCATCTTCCTGTCAGCTTATGACTATTCACTGGTCCACAAGCCTGGCAAGGAAATGGGCCATGCAGATGCATTGAGTAGGCTGCCATTGCCTACTGTGGAGCCTGATCCTGCTCCTGCTGTACACATATTGTCCATTCAGGAGTTGCCTGAGTGTCCCCTCAATGCTAGGGATGTGGCTGCTGAAACTGCCACTGACCACACGCTCAAACGCGTGCTGTCATGGGTCCTGTCAGGTTGGCCTGACAGGTGCCCTGCAGAGGATTTTCAACGTTTTTGGGTCAAGAGGCACGAGTTGTCCACTTTCAATG
>NW_015386515.1:669925-674911 GCF_001527695.2 Protobothrops mucrosquamatus | reverse complement strand
TCCTTTGCTGAAATGGCTCATAGAAGGATGTCCCCACACATAAGGGCTAACAGGGAGGCATCCCTAGACCCTAACACTACAGGAAGGAGCCAGGAAAACCACACTCCATCAGGAAACACGGAGATGAGTTCAGAGGGGTTGGAAAACTCCATAGGTGGTAGGTCAACCAGGTATAGCGATCTACAGAGTTCTGACTTCTCGAGCCTAGGAGACGGGCAGGAAAGTCAAACAGAAGTCACAAGACAACCACAGGGCAATTCACCTAGTGTGGGAAGCAACGGGGAAAACACTACAAGTTCCCCAGGTCCGAGAAGGTCGCTCAGGGTGAGCATGTAAATAGCAATAACTGAACTTGAGGTCCAGGCTGGTTGACTCTACGGAAACGATATTGGGGCCATTGGGTCTTTGTATGACGGAACAGCCCCACACCTTACACACACTGTGTGGCATTAACTCAACAGTTAATTATATAACCATTACTATGATGGCGTCCATGTGGGCACATTATTTCATCTAGGGGGGAGGGGTGTTGTGTCCTAAGCCTGCAAAAGCAGGCTCGGGACGTTGCAAGAGTCCCGGGCATTTGCAAAAGCTGCCCGGGACCAGACTGAGTGGCGCCGGCCTTGCGCGCATGTGCAAGGCGGGAAAAGACCGCCTCGTGATTGGTTGTATTTGCCCGGGGATCAGAAGGTATAAATAGAGGCCTGCATGCCTCTGCTCGGGTTGTTCGTAGTTGGAAGCAGAGAATAAAGACTTGTTAAAAATGCTTCGTCTCAAGCGCCATTATTCTCTGGACTTAACACTCATCATCATCATTAACCAACTGCGGCTGCATGCTTTCCTGACCTGAAACCTCAGGGCTGTCCTGCTGCAGCTGTGCTTCAACCAATCACTCTCAGTCAGCTACTCAGAGCCATTGACCAGCTCCCCTCCTGCAGTGCCCAGGACTGGTTCATCCTCCTCTGAATTGACATCTGGAGAAGCATCTGGAGGAATCATCACTGTAGGTTTGGGATGGGTATTTAATAAAGTAGATATTTGGTTGAGATTGGTAAGATAGAGATTTAACAAAGGCTTTGGTTGAGATTGGAAAGATTTAACTTTGGTTGAGATTGGTAAGATAGAGATTTAACAAAGGCTAAAGCAGCAACAAGGTGGTAGTGGAGACCACCAATCAATGGCAAGACCCATGAATAAGAGAGAAAAAAATAAGGGAGCAGCATGGATATTGTAATGGGAAGAAAGAAAGATTTGCTTCTGAGATGGTAGAGAAAAATAAAATTTGGATACTTTGAACGTGGAGAGTGTGCTCCTCAAAGTGTGCTTTCTTCTTTCTTATTTTCTGCTTTAAGAAAAAGCTATTTTAGGTGGGCTAAGAACATCATTCTGTCTCACTCTCTAATCTTCCCTTAGCAGAGCTCAGAACAGTGGTTAGTTTTAGCCTCTAAGATTTATCTTAAGTCTTAGTTCTGCCGAGAATTTAGGAGGGGTATTTAAAGGGGTTTCTCACAAAACACACACACACACACACACACACACGTGTGTGTGTGTGTGTGTGTGTATAATGCATGGCTTTAAAAAATAGTGTTATTAAATTTCAAAGAAACAATATAATATAAACTAACATAAAGGAGAAAGGAGGGGAGGGGATAAAAATGAAAATTTAAAAAGTGGCAAAAGAAACCCAATAAATATATACTAAAAGTGACCTCTGACTTCTTTTAGTACAGAGACAATTATAAAATACAATAACCTTTCTGTAAGTTTAAGTAAATACTATAATATCTGAAAACCTTTAAAATATTAATAACCAATATTTGAAAAAACAATATTCAAATATTCAAACTCATGGTTTTTCATTACATATGAAAAATATATTGTAACGGTATGTAGCTTCCCCCACTGAAATTACTCAAGAGAGGCCATTTGTAATCTTGGTCTAGAGTCAAAAAATCCTTTCCCCATCAGTGATAAACACATAATGATAAATAAAATTATTGAAACGTTTATGCTTTTTAATAGAATTCCCAAATCCCCTTGCATGTAGGTGTAAAGCAAACAAACAGCAGAAGAATGGAGAAAGCAAAGGAACAGGCTTGCACACAAACTAAAACAGTAATTTTTTCAAAGGAAAATAATTCCTGTTCAAGCAACAGGATGGAAAAATAGATACAAAATGCAAATTTTCTCAATACTTTTTGGAAAAGCAGTGGTTTTGTTAGCCCTCAGTGATGGGGCATAGCCATTACAGCAAAGGTCCTATTTGTATTACAAGTCAGAAGGGGAACATGCAGCAATCACTCAGATTGGTGTCTGCAGTCTGGCCAAACAACAGAAGAGCCATGGATGCTGCTGTGGTTTGCTCTCAGATTTCACTTTATAGAGGGCCCCACAGACACTGATGCTACCACCAGAAATATGCTAAGGGTGGTTACTAGTGAAGCGGGCATGGGGGAGAGAAACAGGCCTTAGAGACCCCGATGATCTTGATGATGATGATGATGATGATGATCTTGATGATGTTATCCATTCAATTATGTCTGATTCTCTACTATTCTATAGACCAGCTCTCTCTACATTTTCTGATCTTGTATGGCTTCTTTCAGGTGTTTTATGCTCTAGCTGGTGTTGGCTTTGATGGTGTCTAGCCACCATGTGTTTTGGCGGCCTCATTTCATTTTATTGCTGACTATTCTGAGCAGGAGTGTCTTTTCCAGTGAAGAGACCCCCCCCCCCCACACACACACACACTAGGTTGCCCTTTATCAAATTACCTTGAAATTTGATATGATCCTGGAAGCTGTACGATAGCTGTTCACAGTTTTATTTTGTGTGGTTTCCTTCCATAGAGGAACTTCTCACAGGACTTACTCCAAAAGTCACAGCATTTATAGTTTAATCCTGGGGTTTTGAAACTGGACACATTAAGTTATTTGAACGTAAAAGAGGCCTTGCCCATTCCTCAGATAGCTGCAGTACTACGGGATAGTGAATGTGCCTATTGTAAAGCCTATAATTTAACCACAAGAAAAATTGGTGAAGTTGCCCTCCGCCAGCATGTCAGTATTGATCTTTATTTATTATCATTATCTTTTCTGCTTCCTTGTCCTGTGAATCCAAGTAAACTTTTTTTGGGGAAAGGGGGGAAATGTGGAGATATGTTGCCTTGCAACATGGCATTTCTAATTTTATGTAATTTTAACATTGTTTTAAAAAAATAGTTTGTGCAGTAAAATGAATGGCTTTCAGTGAAACCATTGGGGCATTTTTTTGCTTTTTTTTTGCAAGACCAAATACATTTCTTTTGACTTTAGACCTGTCAACTGCACTTAAAAGAGATAATATCCACAATATTATTAAGTTACCTTTAGTATTTATTTGTTTTTGAAGACGTGTGTCCCTGTTCCCTTGGCTAAGTAAGGTTGCCTACAAGTGCAAAACTTTGCACTAAGTCAAAACCAAAGTAATCCTGTTATAAGTGGTGCTTCGCTATGTGTAAATATCATCCAGTCTTTGACCTCATAGCTTCTTTGCCCTACTGTTAACGTGTTTGAATCTGTTATACAGCTCCTTAGCTATTGTATTATGATTCTTTTAATTCTGTTTTTTCTTTGATTTATAAGTGGTTTTATTACTGGTTTTTTTTTCAAAAACCCAAATACTTTAGTTGATGCTATTTCCAAACAGATATAAGTGCTGTGTCCTGAGATTGTGGTTTTTTATGCAGGCAATATAAAAAGCATTGATACATGAGGGGGAGGCAATCTAAAGTGATGCCTTCTGTGCTGGTGAATATTTGGCTGAAATTGGTTCTGCCAGTTCCTCTGGGATCATCCCTTTCCCTCTGGCTCTTCTTTTGGGTGCAAAGGAGACTGAAGGCTCAGTTCCTGCAGCTTCCATTTACAAACAAGGTGGTGAGCCAGGCTACCAGTCTGTTTAAAGGCACTAAGTAACCTCTTCCAGATAGCATGTCTGTGGAATTTGCCAACAAAATAGCCATACTACTAGAACCCAGCTCTTAGGCTTCCGGTATAAGTGTCATTTTGTCCTATTTGGTTTAATATTTTAGTCTACTTTATTTAAACAGCTTTTAAAATGACTGTGCAGCTGACCTGCAAACCCAAGAAGAAGTTGATATACCAGCCCTTGGACTGGCTGGGCACTGCTAGTGTTCCCACTATATTGACAGGCACAGCCATTCTGTAGGAGGGCACAGAATGCGTGTTTGTAATTTAAGTTCCAGGGATCCTTTTAGGGGCTTCGTGGTGAGATCCTGTGTCCTAAGTGCCCCATGATAGGCAATAACATAACCTTGAACAACGTTTGCAGTCGTCGTTTTCTCACTCAGTGTATCCAATGATTCACCTGGCCCTGTGTGTGGCTATGGCACTGTGGAGAAAACAGAATTACTGATTCTATAACAAGGACAGTTGGTGACTTTGTACACAATGGCTTGTGTTGGCCAGGGCTTGGAATCTGACTGCCAATCACAGACCTTGGATTTGGGCACACAAAAGCTCAGTGGATGGGGATGCACAGCAAGTTCTTTGGAGTTGTAAGGCAAGGGTGCATTTGGGGGGGGGCAGCCTGATGGAAAGGCTTGTGGTTTTTCATCAGCACTAGAATGAAATTAAAGCATGGTTACCCTACTGTCTGATAGGAACCTGGCCCTTGTTTAAGTTTCTAGTCTGGAAGGCTGGAAGCCTTTTAGGACAGTTAGCCTGGATTTTCTAACACAGGTGCAAAAGACTAGCTAAGTGGGAATTTAAATGCTTTAAGAATTATTATTTTTTTTCAATATAAAATTTTATTGTTTTTATCATAAAAAAAAAAGAAATACATCACAGATATTACACAATGTTATATCCCATCCCCCCACCCCCCGGACTTCCCAAACCAAACCTAGGCTAATATTCAAATACAAGTAAACAAATATTAATATCTCTAACTCCAAACTCTAAACTTAAACAATCCATCTCCTCCGTG
>NW_015386515.1:665919-668560 GCF_001527695.2 Protobothrops mucrosquamatus | reverse complement strand
GTTGGTTCGTCTGCTTACAAGTAAAACTCACAATTAACTTCAAGTTGCAGCGGTGGCGGCGGCTTCTAGCTTCGCCGAAGCGAAGGCGTCCTGGATCGCGGAGAATCCTCGGGGCTCCGGAGAAGTTCTCGCCTACATCGTCCATATAGGACGACTCGGGAACTCAACTCCTACCCCGGGCAGCTCACCTATCCCCTTATGCCCAGGGGAAAGGTATCAAGCCGTTTGACAGCTGATGCTGGCTGTCAAACCGGCTTTTACGCAAAACAGGCGGGAGGCAGCAAACAGCTGCGACCGACGAAATCGCCTGCCACCGGAAGAGGTCGCTTTAAGAATTATTGTCTGCATCACAGAATTATCCATTCATAAGCCTGTTCTTTTGGGTCAATGCTCAGTTTCTGCTGTTATGCAAAAATAACCTGACAGCAGGCAGTTGTCAGAAATGCTGCAGAGAAGGGAAGTGTCATCCCCTCATCACTGGAGGCCTCAGCAGCTGCTATTTATCATAAAAATACATGAAGCATTGGCATGCTTAATATCATAGGTACTTTAGTTCTTAAAATACAACTATACTGAAAATCCAGAAAATCCCTCTGCTTGTTTCCCCTTTCCATGACAGCCTATCTCTATATTCCGTAGCACAAAATATGATATAAGCTATTGTATCTAGAGGGTATCATTTCTCACATTGTGCTACAATTTAGGGCTTTTCACTTCTTGAGCATCCCTTGCACAGCTGTGCAAATTAATGGAATACTGTCAAGAATGCTTTGTTAACATAATTGCAAATTTTGTCTATAGATTTTTAATTAAAACAATGATAAAAAAACAGAGTGGGAGACATATAAAACTTGCCTATGCATTTCTGCAGTAACCCAGTTATTCCAGCGTATCTCTAAGGTATGTGGATCTTATGCCTGCAAACCCACAAGGGCTCTACATGATCAAGCAAATTGCAAATAGTCAGAGCCAGCTGCAGCAGAACCAAGAGGCCACCTGTGGGGTAAACATGCCCAAAGTATTGAAATAGTCAGCAGTGAAGATCTGAGATGCAGAATAAGATGTGATTACAGTTTGGTGCAAGCATGAGTAGATATTAATTACAGTTCTACATTCAACCATTTCCCCCCTTTATGCTCTGAACATACAATTTTTCAATTTTATTGAGACGGAGGGTGGGGCAGAGAGGAGGGAGAAATTGGCCCAGCCAGCCACATTAAAAAGCTAATCTTGAAACTGCCAGAAAGGTTTGCGGGCATAATATTCTGTTACTGTTTCCATGGGGAAAAATAGGAGGAGAGAGCACTGTAAACATATCCTGGAATTTCACAGATATAACTTAGAAATATTTCTACAGGAGTCCTCGGCATACAACCACAATTGGAACTGAAATTTCCATTGTAGGTCCTTGTGGTTGTAAGTCAAGTTGGACCTAATTTTACAACAATTTTCATAGTGATTGTTAAGCAAATCGTGGCTGTTAAGTGAATCATGCAGTTTTTAAACAAATCTGATTTCCCCATTGTTTGTTTGCGGGATTTTTTGTTTTTGTTTTGCTGGAAATCAGAAAAAAAAGCTAGCAAATTGCAATCATGGGATCACGGAACTCGGCAACTATGCAAGCCAGCTGCCAAGCGTTCAGATTGTGACCATGTGATCCTGGGGGTGATACGATGGTTGTAAATGCAGCTACAGGTCATAAGTCACTTTTTCCACGGTTATTGTAACTTTGAACCATTGTTAAATGAATGGTTGTAAGTTGAGGACTATCTGTATACACCTATATACGTAGTTCCAGAGAATAAATAGTCCTAATAGAAACAGGAAGTTTAAGGCGTGATTCTTCCAAGCACAAGAACTTTTCAGGAACAAGTCAAACTGGAATAGTGTTATCTTCTCCATGATATTTGTAGCAATACCCACAATCCTGATAGACAACTGGCTATAGGTATGGTCCTTAGTACTGTCTACATGCTACTGCACTGTGTAGCTATGTTAATTCCCTGTGTTTGAAGAAATGCCTGCTAATAAGGTCTTGTTAACTGGCAGATGCCTCAGGTGTAGCTATGCCTCTTACAAATATAATTCAATTGTCATTGCTTGAAAAAAAAGCTTTTGAGTTAAAATGTAAGCTGACTTCTAATGGCAATGTATCAACAGTTTAATCAGTGATATCATCAAAGTAAACAATAAAAATACATTGTATTCAGTCACAAACATTGCTAGATAAATCTTGTTACTGTCAGATCCACCATCATCGGCTTGGCGCCTTGCTGGTGCCCTGCCATTATGGCAGAAGGGGGAAGGGAGGAGGGGGATTTATTGGGTGATATTGCTGTAACTTCAAACATGGGAATTAGGGAAGGGGGAGTGACAATGGAAAAAGACCAGATCACCAAGTTGATGGAATTGGGTATAGGTTGCTGGAATTGGGTATGTCTGGTTTAATGAAGAGAAGGACGAGGGGGGACATGATAGCAGTGTTCCAATATCTCAGGGGCTGCCACAAAGAAGAGGGAGTCAAGCTATTTTCCAAGGTGCCTGAAGGCAGGACAAGAAGCAACGGATGGAAACTAATCAAGGAGAGAAGCAACCTAGAACTAAGGAGAAACTTCCTGACAGTTAGAACAATTAACCAGTG
>NW_015386515.1:659528-663983 GCF_001527695.2 Protobothrops mucrosquamatus | reverse complement strand
CAATTTTTGATGGATATTCGGTTGCAAGCTCTCTGGCAAGTTATTGTGGAGTTATCTTTGTTTGCTGTGTCTTATCAGTAAAGGCTTGGCAGGCAGCTACGCAGTTGCTGCCAAGGAATTCATTTGCCTTTGTGCCGAGCAGTTTTTCAGGCCTCGGCTGCCTGGTTGGGGTGTGTGGGTCGGACGGGGGACAGAACACCCCCCAGCGAATGGCAAGCCCTGTGGAGCTTGACAGCGTGGATAGAGGAAGTCAACCCCTGAGAGAAGAGAGCTGGTGAAGCTGCAACCCCACTCGCAAAATCTACAGCTGCACTCAACAGCCTGTCTCAAGTGTAGAAAGGAGATGCATTGGGCAGTGGAATGACAGGGCAACCCACCAAGAATGCAGTCCCTAACCCCACTGGGAGAGCAACCAAGCTGCCCCAGCAAACCTGAGAGATGGCATTGAAAGGAGTGGAGATCGTCAAGTTCACCCCATCCCCAAGGATGGTGAGAGAACTCCAATCAAGCCAGTTGAGGGCTCGGGGGGAAGCAACACTGATGATGATCCCCTGGTAAGTGGCCCAGTACACACCAGTGACAGTCCCAATAGAACTTTACATTCTTGGGACATAAAGCCAAATTGTCTGCCCTCCTGGACTTGCATTGTACCAGATGCTTGGTCAACACTGTCCTAGTGGAAAAACTGGGGATCAGACTTAAACAACTTAAGGTGCCGGTGGCATTTTGCCAACTGGACAAATCCATGACAGGGAGCATTCCAGTGATGTTTGTCTCTGAGCCAGTAGAAATGCAGATAGGGGGATCACCTAGGGACTTTGAGTTTTATTATGGCCCCTGGAATGGAAAGACCCCTGGTTTTAGAACTGGCCTGGCTCAGGAAGTGGAACCCTTATGTGAATTAGAGGAGAGGACTGTTGAAAATCTGGTGGACCAGCCCACTGGGGTCCTTGGAGAACGAGCATTGAAACCAAGGAATGAGGTGCGGGCAGCGGTACATGAACAGGGGAATTCTCCCTCCCTTATCCCCAAAGAATATAAGGACTTAAGACTTGAGAAGGGATCAGACGAGCTCCCACCCCATTGCTCCATAGAAATACTGCCAGGAAATAAACTACCTAAGCCCAAACTTTACTTAATGACCCCAAAACAATTGGAGAAACTGTGCTCTTTTATAGATGAAAATCTTGAATGGGGATTCATCCAACTAGAATGACCTTGGGTGGCTACCCCAGTTTTATTCTGGGAACAGAAAGATGGATGCCTTCGCTTGTCTGTGGATTATAGAGGGTTAAAAACCATGTGCTTTGAGAACTTTTACCTGTTGCCCCTAATGAAGGACATGTTAGCCCATCTGGCTAAGGGGAAAATCTTTACAAAACCAGATTTACGGGAGGCATATTGCCGTGTGAGGATTAAGGAAGGGGATGACTGGAGAATGGCTTTTAACTGCCCCTTGGTATGCTTTCAGTTTAGAGCTCTCCCCTTTTGCCTATAAGGCACCCCAGCTGTCTTCATGCAATTGATAAATGAGGTGCTGCACCAACACCTCTAAAAGGGGTGCTTGTATACTTGGATGACATATTAATTTACACCAAAATTAATTTACATGTAAAGCTAGCAGTGCTAGAAACCGACAAATGGTTTCAAGCCCATAAAGATGAATGCTGTATATGAGATGTGCTGGCTTGGGTGGGCACTAAACTGTATGTGCCTAACAGCCAAAGACTGATGGTCCTAGAGAAAAGCCACGACTCAAAACCACAGGTCATTTTGGATTCGTAAAAATCCTACACCTAGTTAAGAGACAATTCTGGTGGCCGTCCCTAAAGAAAGACATTGAAAGCTATGTGGCTAGTTGCCCTGTCTGTGAAATCAGCGAAGTGATGCCAAAGGAAAACTCCAGTCAGTGGGTGAGCCAAATTTCCATGGACTTCATAGTGGAACTCTCTGAGAGTTCAAGAAACACTGTGATCTGGGTAGTGACAGACCTATT
This sequence comes from Protobothrops mucrosquamatus, assembly GCF_001527695.2. Lineage (NCBI taxonomy): Eukaryota > Metazoa > Chordata > Lepidosauria > Squamata > Viperidae > Protobothrops > Protobothrops mucrosquamatus. The sequence goes on along the minus strand of NW_015386515.1, from coordinate 661,987 downwards.
TTCCAAGCAGGTACACTTTGTGCCATGCCAGAAGATCCTCTCAGCATGGGACAGTGGCTAAATTATTTGTACAGCACATCTATAGGCTGCATTCACCTCAAAGTTTTGGCAGAATTTTTTAAAACTTCTAGGGACTGATCAAGGGCTTAGTTCCAGTCATCATCCCCAAACTAATGGGAGGTGCAAATGTATGAAATTCATCCTAGAACAGTACCTTAGATGCTACATTAATTACCAACAGGATAATTGGACGGACCTCCTACCATTTGTGGAGGTGGCTTATAACAATTCTGTACATAGCAGCACAGATTTTATCCCATTCAAAGTAGCTACTGGTCAGGATTTTGCTTCCATATACAAGGTACTCTAAATGACCCACCAATTGCCTCCCTAAAAGATTGGGTCTCCCAATTATGAAACACCTGGCGAGGAAATTGCTTGAGAAGGGGAGAGATATGTATATTTGCCCTGAGAATGGAATGTTAACAGTTTCACATCCTCAGAGTTTCTCAAAACATCTTACAAGCATCACATTGGCTGGCCAGGGGACTGGTCATGGGGGGGAGGGAGTGGGAGTTGGAAAGAATAGCTTTGTATTTTGCATGGGAACACCAGATTCCCCCTGACTTTCCTGCAACCAGTTTCTTTCAGTAAAAGTTCCTTTGCTTCAGCTAAATGGAGTCATGAGTTTTACTTTTCTGAGAGAGCAGACTGGGGCAGGCCTGACAGTTACTAAATCCCACCAGAAAAGGCTGCATGTCAGTGCTAAAAATAACAATTAACATAGCCCTCTATCAGATTGCATTGGCTTTTGGTAACCCTAAGAGTGTGGCTGTACTGAAAACCTGTATTATGAAGCAAATACAAGTCTAAGGAATTTTACAATAAAGGCCTAATAAATTTTATTTTTATTGAGATGTTCAAATCAGTACCTAAAATGTAGAGAAAAAGAGCTTTTTAGAGTTATCTTATTGCCTGATTTTTTTCCTGAAAGTGAAATACATACACATATGTTTGCAAATATATAATTGGAAAAATACATATACCTCCAACCCTCCAGCAAGCAATGCCAAAAATGAATATAGAGAATAAACTTAATTTTGAGTCTTTCTAAACAAAATTAAGCTAATAAAAGTGTTAAACTGCTATGTGAAATAGGTTTAACTACAGATGTGCAACTGAGCCGGGACACATCCTCATGATGATTGCAGATATGGCATATCCTGCAACAGGATATTTGTCTGGACATCTCCAGAGGAAGTACTCTGGGCATATGCAAAGCACATCCTTGTTATATGTCTTGGCATGCCATGAATACCTGTTCTAGGCAAGCCAAGACAAATTCTCCCAAGGTAAGTAGGTAGGTAGGTAGTAGATAGATGGATAGATAGATAGATAGATAGATAGATAGACAGACAGACAGACAGACAGACAGACAGACAGATGATAGATATACATATAGTCCTCAACTGACAACTTTTCATTTAGTGACTGTTCAAAGTTAAAACGGCACTGAAAAGTGAGTTATGACCATTTTTCACACTGATGACCATTGCAGCATTCCTGTAGTCATGTGATCAAAATTCAGATGCTCAGCAACTGACTCATATTTATAACAGTTGTTGTATCCCAGGACCGTGTGATCATCTTTTGTGACCTTCTGACAGGCATATAAGGAACGGTTGCTGGAATTGGGTATGTCTGGTTTAATGAAGAGAAGGACGAGGGGGGACATGATAGCAGTGTTCCAATATCTCAGGGGCTGCCAATATCTCAGGGGCTGCCACAACCTCTTCTCCAAAGCCCCTGAAGGCAGGACAAGAAGCAATGGATGGAAACTAATCAAGGAGAGAAGCAACCTAGAACTGAGGAGAAATTTCCTGACAGAACGATCAATCAATGGAACAACCTGCCTCCAGAAGTTGTGAATGCTCCAACACTGGAAGTTTTTAAGAAGAGACTGGACAGCCATTTGTCTGAACTGGTGTAAGGTTTCCTGCCTGAGCATGGGGTTGGACTAGAAGATTTCCAAGGTCCCTTCCAATTATTATTATTATCATTATTATTATTATTATTATTATTATTATTATTATTATTATTATTATTATTATTATTATTATTATTATGGATCATCGCAGTCAGCCAGATGTTCAGACTGGATTTGGCATTTTGTCTACCTATCGAGTCCTTACCAAGGACCTGGGATAGGCAAATGTGGATGTTTGATGGTATTACAGATATTGTTGCATTATTATTATTGTTATTATTATTATTATTATTAATTTGATTTATATACCGCCCTTCTCCCGAAGGACTCAGGGCGGTGCACAGCATATTAAAAACAAGTAACAATAAAATACCAAAATAAAATAAATAAATACCAAAATAAAAACCCCTCTAAAACCAAATTAAAAGCCAAATATTAGTAGCTGTGTCGTAATTAAAATTATATTAAAATC
>NW_015386515.1:639605-657769 GCF_001527695.2 Protobothrops mucrosquamatus | reverse complement strand
AATAACTATCTCCCCTAATACCAGATCATTCTGCCACTGGCCCGAGACAAAAATCAGATCCAGCGTGTGTCCACCCGTGTGAGTGGGGGCATGTATTAATTGGGTCAAGTCCAAGGCCGTCATGGAAGCCAAGAACTCCTGAGCTGCTGCCGACGTCTCACCCACTGATGGCAGGTTGAAATCCCCCAAGACCATAAGTTATTGTTATTATTAAAATCAATGGGGAAGCTAGATTCACATAACAATTGTGTTACTAACTTAACAACTGCAGTGATTCACTTAACAACTGTGACAAGAAAGTTTGTAAAATGGGGCAAAAATCACTTGACAACTGTCTTGCTTAGCAACAAAAATTTTGGGCTCAATTGTTGTCATAAGTCGAGGACTACCTGTAAAGGGGATCTTGGTGGCACATCTGGGCAGATCTGGGCAAAAGCATGGACTTTTTTCAAACAGTAGCACAGCTGATTTGTTTGATGTAAAATGGATCTCTGAGCTTCTAAAGTGAAGGGTTGGGGAGAGAAAGGTGGTCCACACTTTTGAACCAAAAAGCAACTTTGAATAGAAGGCACAGAATGGAATTATTCTGTAGGATAGGTTCTGTAAATGGCAAACAAATGGCATGTATAAAGTTTGAAAAAGATAGTAGTTCAGGCTAGTTTTTAAATCCCAAACCCTAATTTGATTTTATTTTGTGTTCTTTTTTAGAAATAGTGAGGTCTCAAGCTATTGGCATAATATAAAAGCTGAAAGCCTGTATCTCAAAAATCCTTATGGATTTTCTATATATCTAAAAAGAACAAGTTGACAGTTGCATGGAAACAGAGATCACAAAAAGCTTTTGCTACAGACTTTCCACATCTGAGGCCCTTTGGATCATCATCATCATCATCATCAATATTTCAAGCAAGTTGGATATTTGACATGGCACACTTTTGTCAAAATGGCAACCTTCATATGTTGTGTTGAGGAGGATACTAATATACTTTTAGTAACGTCAAACATTGGGGTCAAGTTGATTGTTAGTCTGAAAAAGCTGGTACATCAAATGTTATTCCTGTCAACCTCAAGAAGATGTTAACATTCTCTCACTGAATTTTATGATAAAATTCAGAGTTGCTTCACCAGTGAAATAGGTGGCATATAAAACTAACAAACAACTAATGTACCTATACATACAGTCTCCTTCGTGGATTACTGCCTTGTCATGGCGAAGGGGCTTGCGTAACTCAATGAAGCTATGAGCTATGCCGTGCAGGGCAACCCAAGATGGACAGGTCATAGCAGAGAGTTCTGACAAAATGTGATCCACTGGAGAAGGAAATGGCAACCCACTCCAGTATCTTTGCCATGAAAACCCCATGGACAGTACCAAAAGGCAAAAAGATATGATGCTGGAAGATGAGCCCCTCAGGTCGGAAGGTGTCCAATATGCCACTGGAGAAGAGCAGAGGGCTAGTACTAGTAGCGCCACAAAGAGTGAAGTGACTGGGCCAAAGCCGAAAGGACGCTCAGCTGTGGATCTTTTAGAGACCGAGTGCCCAAAAACTGCCCCCCGTCCCCGCTCCATCCTGCCCACTGGGCCACCCACCACCTCCACGGCAGGCCACAGATCACCCAGGCAATCCAACAGCATCATGGCGGCCATGCCCTCCGCCCGTGCCCCGCAGCATCATCTGCATGCAACGGGGCGCAAGGGTGGAGTCTTGTCCCCGCTGCCTGGCTACCATGTCCTTGGCTGCGCTGCTTCGTGTGGGCTGTGCCCAGGGACAACTCTCCTCCGGGGGGCTGCTGGTGAGGAGGAGGCCGTGGGAGGAGGCAGGGCTGGGGAGACGGTGTATGTGCCCACAGAGAGGGCTCTGAGTGCCACCTCTGGCACCCGTGCCATAGGTTCACCACCACTGGGCTAAGGCATATGGGACAGGGAGGGAAGAAGAAGCATTTCATGCTTTATTTTCAATTCATAATATTTCAGCCTGACTCTGCCCTTTAGGTTTATGTAAAGTTGCAATATAAACAATGGAACTGAAATGAACTTTTTAATAAGAATGTTGTAACTTAGAAGCTGGTTTATAAAATTAATGCATTTGAATAACTCACTACCTCTATGCAGGCAATTAATCTGTTAAAAATAACTGACTAATCTGTTTCCCTGTCACAAAGCTAATCCTATTAATTTGTGCCAATCAAAAGGGCTAAAAACAGGAGAAACGTGGTCTATCACAAAAGATGCTGGACAGCAATGATTTTAAAAATCCTATAGACTTTTGTGGACATTGAGAGTGTTTCCCCAGTGCTATTTGCAGAAAATAAATTCACTTGGGAAGTCCCATCTTTCTCAACCTGGTTCCTTTATAATTATGTCGGGAATGGGTGTTTTGTATTCCTGGCACAAGTGAAGTTGGGGAGGTTGTTCTTACTTAACCAATATACTTTGGTGTATCATCCACTTTACATCCAAAGAGTACGGTACTTCTAAATTTGCTTTCCCTGTTTGGAATTTTTCTTTTTTTGTTTGACACTTTTGCAGACTTTTTCTTTGTTTTCCTTATTGGAATATTAAACCTCATCTTCCTTTTGATACATGTTAAATACAGTTGTTGTGGTTGTGTTATTTAAACAACTTTTCCAAATTTGGAAGGATTTTGCCTCCAATTTATTTATTTGTTTATTTCTTTGTTTATTTCTATTTTAAAAATAGAATGTTCCTTATTTAACACTGAAGCTAACTTTAAAGTTATATCCTGAAAATGTTTTAACTTTTTTACTGAATTTGGAATTGCAATTTTGCCAAATTGAGGCTTTGCTAAATAAATTGACTTAAATTTCATTAAATTGACTTAAACTGATTTTAAGAGTAAGGCTCGATTTGACTCTACCTTTTCTGCATTTGGACAAACTCAGATCTCAGGTTGCCCTGACAGACATGGTCAACCCTCTTGCTACCTAAAGGTTAGAAACACACTGGATAAAAAGGACAGGTTCTCTGATTTCAAGGACTTGCTGTAAGATTCAAAATGGGAAAGTTGTGAATGAAGATTACAAAAACTGTATCTAACTGTTCTGATAATGAATGTTTTCTTTTTTCTATACTGCTGTCTTGACTTCTTTTTCACTCAGTTTTGCTTGCCTGTTAGGGAACATTGGTTATTCAGTAAAAAGTTATTTTTAAATCTGCATTTGTTATCAGTATTCAGAACCATTTTCAGTCAACCTGCTTAGCAGTAACCATCTAATATTGGCAGACAATTGCAAATCTTTCTGGGAAATAGCAATGCAAAACAAACTGAACATCTATGGTTTCTCCAGTGATGCCATCTTAACTTCGAATCAGATCAAACTAGATCAATTCTAGGGCAAAAGATATAGATATAGAAATTGATGCTTTCTCTAATAATAACTAAATAACCAAATTTTAGTGCCTAAACCAGCCTCATATTTGCATCATATCACAATTCCCAAATTTAGAAGAGCCTTATCTTTAGCTCAATTCATTGCTCACACACACACACACACACACACACACACAAACACACACACACACAAACACACACACACACACACACCTGTCCTGGAAGGGAAATACAAGGAAAAAACCCTATGAAAACAAATTCTGCCCCTCTCTTATGGGTGCCATAGGAACCACAGCTCATGTTCTTCTGCACTGCCAGTTCTACAGGGACATTTGCCACCAGTAGATTATCCCAGTTTTATTTAACTTCCTGGGGCACTCTGATAACTTTTATTTGCACTATTTGTTAAACAATCAGGATGAATTTTTCTCTCTAAAATTAGCAAATTTTTGCCACAGTGTATGTTTTGCCACAAATAACTGCTAATAGTTCTTGTTGTTAGGGGATATTTTAATTTTGTTCATTTTATTGAAAGCACTTTTAATTGGCCAATAATTGAAATAAAATTTGTACCAAAATAAAGCTGCTCAGTAGTGTTTATCAGTCTTATAAAGAATAGAGGAGAACTTCTGCACATCCACCAGGATCCCCTGCTTGGGTTTATTCCTTTATTTCTTACCAAAAGTTTCATCCTGGAAAACTGTGTCTTGGACACAAGAGAGTAGGATTAATTATTTATTTTCCTTAGATGAATTTTGCATTCTAAATTGCTATTAAGAGCAGGTATTTCTGCATTGATATATTTAAAGCCTCACCATTACTATAGCAGTACAGTAGTCCAATTGATAGAAACCAGTGCTCAGAAAATGGGGCTAATTAATTGACCCAGTTCCTTGCCGCACACTATAAACCCATTTAGATCTTGCTACTTTTCAGGAATGTGGGAACAAACCCAGCTGTCTGATGTCCAGCCTTCTTCCCTTCACTGAACCAATGACTCTCATTCTCTTTCACCAGCTTCAGTCTGAAGATCTGCTTTTCTTGTTCCCTTTTAAAGCTTTGATTGTAAGACAAAAAGATAGAAAAAGAAAAGAAAAAAATAGAAGGATTTAAAACTCTTCTACTTTTCACAAAATTTTACAAGATGTTAAAAAGAAAAACACCCCATCATAATTCTTACAATAACACTGAATGAGAACAGATATGAAAAAAATCACATTACCCTTTAAGACTTAATATTAAAAACAAATCAGAACATGACCAAAATAGCCAGGATGATAAAAATATCAACCACATTAATAAGAATATAGTAAGACTTTCTAATCAGCCTTTTTGGCCAATCATACAGGATCCAGTGTTTTACACCCTTATGTTAAAAGAAACCCGAACTTCGGATGTGACCAAAGTCTGTTTTTCTTGTTCAGTCGGCTTACTAGCACTCACTTGAAAGCTAATCCGGGAAGGGGCTGGGTGAGGTGGGCAGACTGAAGGGAAGGGGGTGGCACTAGGAGACTAGCAAACCTGCCAGCCGGGGCAGACTGGGTCATGGCTGTTGGCACCACGTCTCTGCCTTCTCTGTGTGAGCTGCATTAGTGATAGAAAAGTAATGCCCCCTTTGGACAATAAAGTGCTCTCCCCCTCCAAATCCAATCGTCCCCTAATCTGATGCCAGGGCTTTGGAAATGAAGTTCCCATCGCTGGAAGAAAACAGATGCCACCTCCTATTCAGCAGACTGGTATAGAGCACAACAATAGCCTAGCACACAGCCTTTGCCAATGGGGGGGGGGTCCTCTATTAAGCTTGTGTCTCCCCAAATAACAGCTGCAGAGAGACAGCTTAGGAAAGGAAACCTCTGCCAAGCCAACCCTACCCAGGGGCATGGGGTGGGGAAGGGAATGTGGCTTCTTTAAAGAGAGTGCCTAGGGCAGACAATTGCCCTCCTCATCGGCTGCAGGGATTTCACAGGTTTCCACGTGCCTCTTGAGCGTCACCATGGCACCTTCTTGGCACACTCTGCCCATATAAGACAGAGCCGGCGTTGCTATGGCACCAACGGGCACCTCATCAATTGAGGCTTTGTTCAAAGTTCTACCCCTTGAAACTGGAATTTCAGGACATGAGGGGCAGTTGAGGGGAGCTCCCTCTCCAAGCCCAAGATATGCTCCCCAGTCAGAGCTCCAGACACCCCCTCCCTAGATATCACCAGTCTGTCACACAGCTCCATGCAGGAAGGACGAACCCAAAGTCCTGCTGAATAGCCCCATTCAAATCCCAGCCCTTTTGGCAGAGAGACAGCCCAGGATACTGCACTGTCTGAGGTAGAAAAATGGAAATGATGCCCTGCCAGTCCCCCTCCCACAATGGTTAAACCCCCCAAAATAAATCAACTTGTTGTCATTTTCTGACCTATTTTGCTATCCTAAATTGCTGCACAGGTGATCTCAAATTAGGGCCTTCCAGTCATCCCTTGGCAGAGAATTCCTTTTGCACTTTTCCCCTTGAGGCAGGACCTTGAGACAGTATTTGGGTGGGAGGAGCCAAACAGGGTATAGTAACACCAAGGGAGAGGAGGAGGAGGAGGAAGAAAACAAGGCCCAAGTTTGCTAAAGAAAGTGGTGCTTGGCAGACACCCATCTGGGAATGGTATGAAGAGCAACCGCAGGAGAAATGTACATATTGATAACCTGCAAAATCCAGCAATTGAAAAGATGCAGCCCAGTTTGGTCCAGGCAAGGATAATCTCTCCATAGCCTCCCTGATCCCAAAGTATCTCCACTGTGAAGATTTTCTTTGCCAGCAGTCTGCCTTGCAAAAGAAACACCTTGATATTTGACAAAAGGTGATTTTAAAATTGTTTCATCTTTATTGTTTACTGATAATAACCTCTAGGTAAGGAAATGATCCCAGATCTATCTTTCTCCTCTTACATAAAAAAAATCCAGTAAGTGGCTCTTCAGCTACTTACTCTACAGCTAATACTGCAAGAAAAGCAACTTCTTCAGCTGTTTTAAAATTAAGACTAAAGTTGTGATAATGCATGCAGCTGTGTTTCCCCCTTGTCTTTTCTTTTTGGTTAGGAAAAATTAATTCAATTAAAAAATAATAATGCTGTATTAATAAGCTCTTTTTACTACAGTACTGTTGTGCTGTTGCTTGCTTCACAAACGGGAAGCTACATGATATATATTGCTAACCTATTTTAAATTTGTAATAAAGCATTGTCACAACGGCTTTCTCGAGTAATTTAGCTTATATGCAGATGTCTGCTGCAACATCATAGTTGCAAGTACCCACTTAGAATTACATTGAGTTCAAATAATTTCTGAGTTAATGTTCAGAATTATTTTGAAAAATCAGGAATATGAATTATATGGATGCAAAACAATAGCACTTCTGATAACATACTTGTTCATTATATGGCACAAATTTGTAAAATTATGCTGATGACTTTCTACTTTTAATCAGCTCAGCTTGTATGACAGACAAGTGAGTACAATTCCTCAGAAGTGAGTTCAGAGGGACATATTTCTAAACAGTTGAAAATAAGACTGCAAGTTTTATAATTTAATTTAATTCTATGTATTTTTATTTTAAAAAGTCCCACTAAGTTAAATGGAGCTTTTTTCAATGTAAGGGCACAAAGTATTGCAATTCTAATATCCCTTTCAACACTCTTTTCAAGTATCACTTTTTTTTGTTAACTTACCTGTTATTTGATGGATTCCAGTCATTGATTTTGTCCCTGCTGTGGACACAACCAAAGGTCATTGTTATTTTGAGCATGCACTTTAAGAATTAACATTTGTATCATCATAAATAATCGTCTTATATACAGATTTTTAAAAACACAGCTGCAAGACTATCCAGCAGAGTACTTGAGAATTATTTTCTCATTTAAAAAAAGGTTGAGAAAACAATATATAGTATTTAATTTAACAAAGTTTGAGAATAAAACAACTTGGAGCACAGAATTTCTTTGATGATCGTCATATCCAGGGCTTTTTTTCTCATAGAATGCCCAGAACGGAGTTCCGGCAACTTTTTTGGATGGAACCTTGTAGGATAGGCAAGGCGGGTTGTATGACATGTGTGAGTTCCAGCACCTTTTTTTTTTTTTTTTAGAAAAAAAGCACTGGTCATATCATTCCCCGATTTAGCTTGATGTGAACACTTTCTTCTTGTCCACTCAGGTCTGGAGAGAAGGCTGACCGTCTGCCATGCTTCTGCAATGGAAATCCTTCTCTTTCAGAGGAGTGATCTCTCAAGAGCGGTACGGGGTTTCCATAGCAATTAAACTGCAACCTGTAAGTTTGTCTGCCCATCACTCTGTCCTGGGGGCAGCAGGAAAGAGGAATATATAATGCTTGAGGGAGATTTTCAACAGATTGGGAGGCCTTTCTAGATTACTGATAGAGGAGGAGGACCTTCCTCACCATAGGATTAAGTTGGAGTAAAGTCAAGTTGGAATTTAGTTATCCTTGAGGGATGACAACAGATCACAATCAAAGATGTATCAACAAATCCACACAGATTTTCTCTCACCACCACCACCCCACTCCTTCCCCAGGTGGTCTCAGTAAAAGCTATATTAATAGTGAGAATTTTATCCACCTGCTGTGCGCCTCAGCTCCAAACTGCCATTTCAAGGCAACTTTTCCACAGGGGGGAGATTGATTGAGATCCTGCTGTTTAGATAGATTCCAACATGCTTGCAAGTGCTGCCCTCTGAAAATATACCAGTGGGCCTCAAGGTATCTATGTGCTTATATTTATCTGTTATTACCACAAAAGTCTCATCCTTTCCCCTTTCCACTTCCTTTGTTGGGAAAGGAAAATTTTCACTCCTTTTGTCCAAAGACAAATTTTGCTGTGCCATCAGAGCAAGGATCTCTCCTTTGTCTTAGATTAGTCCCACCAAGCTTATCGAACTTTAGAAATTGGGTACACAATGAGTGATTTTCAGACATTCGCAAAATGGATATAATGTCTACTTGATGACTGGGAGGAAATCAAGATTGTGCCAGGGGCTCTGCTTTTTGTCCTTCACACATTACTTCCTCCTTTCTGTACAGACTGCATTTATATCAGCAGTTATTCAAATGAATATTGCTTCAAGATAGTTGGATGGATGGAGAACGATTCAGAAAGATTCCTAGGTTAATACATTGAGACACGTCAAGCAAATTGTTAAGTTATTGAAGTATTTATGGGAAGGGTAAACTCCTTTACTTAACTTACTACTATTTTCTGATGACATTTAAGTTTCCTGGTTTACAGCTTTATTATTAAACATGCATTTTGACTTATTTTCACTATAGAATCAAAGTGATCTACTCCAAAAACCACTTTGGGCACAAGTACAAAACTATCATGTGATCTCTTTGATAATATGAGAGGACAGTATATTCAATTAAAGCATGATTTGGATTTCACAATTTCATCCAGATGTGTTAGCTGCATCTCAGATAGCCAGGGCTGAATTACCACCAGCACTTACAATATGTTTTGGACAATTCCAAGGTGCAGTATTTTTAAGAGACAAATAATGTTGTTAAGGTGGATATTGATTATTAGAACTTTAGAACAATAAAGAGTTGGAAACCCAGCTCTAAATCAGTGGTTGTGGGTTTTACAGTACCAACAAGCAAATTTCAACTGATCTTATGAAGAGATTAATACAATAAAATCATTTTCTTTTTTCTTAGACACTTCTGAGAAAGTTAAAAGAAGTTTGATGTCAAGTCGATTATGTATAAGATAATGGAGGGGCCAATTTTGCATATTATGTGGGCCTGATTCACTATGGTTCCACTTTGACTTAATATCTATGACAGAGTGCCCAAACTGCAACCCAAAACCCACTTATGCATCGTCGGGTGCCGAGTGGGTGTGGCCCATTGGGTGGGCGTGGCTGCGGTGGTAACGGCAGACTGGGTGGGACTAAAAAGTTCAATCAATCAATTCCAACTTTGCAAGATTTTTTTTTCTCGTGAGAAGTTGAAATTGACTGATTGATTGAACCTTTTTTTTTTTTACACACAGCGGTGGAGGCCTAAAGCGAAAAGGTTTTATAAAACCCAGCTGAAGGCCTAGGACTGGGGCGATGGCGCGTGTTGCCCACAGAGAGGGCTTTGAGTACCGTCTCTGGCACCCGTGCCATAGGTTCGCCACCACTGATCTATGAGTAGCTTTTGATATTGTTTTAAGAGCAGTAATGTGGTTTAAAGGTTGGACATGATTCCAAATTATATGATGAACATTGGATTTATCAAGCACCGAGTTTAGCATAAAGGTTACTCTTGGGCTAATAACATGTATTCAGTTTCTGCTTATGAACTGGCTTTCTATGGATATGCCCTGTTTAAAAGCTGAACTATTTTAATATTTATTATAATATATTTTGTTATTTTTATTTTTTCCCCTTCTCTGTTTGCTGTGCTGTTGTTGTGTTTTTTTTCCTTTGTTTCTGTATATTAAAGAAAGCAAATGGGGAAGAAAGCATGTGTTCAGAGACTATATTGCCCAGCATTTTTCCTCCATGTCTGCAGTGCCACCTATTTAAAAAAGCAAGGGTTTACTAGTGCAAAGGAGAATACAGCTTTTCAGTGTCTTTAAAATTTATGTGAGATTGCCTTAGTACTGAAAGATGTGCAGCTGGGAAATTAGAATGGAGTAATGAAAAGGTTGTGCTGAGTTTCCTGAAAGAAAGGTTTGGGAAGGGGGATGAGCCAGTTCTATTCAAATCTCACTGAGGTTCACTACTTTTTTTTTTCCTTTTAACTAAGTGACCGTCTGCAGCTTGTCTTTTCATTGGTGTTGTGCTCTTTAACTTTCAGCAACCCTTCCTTCCTTCCTTCCTTCCTTCCTTCCTTCCTTCCTTCCTTCCTTCCTTCCTTCCTTCCTTCCTTCCTTCCTTCCTTCCTTCCTGTTTTTGACTGTGTTTGTGTAGCCTTTCCTTTCCTTTCCTTTTTTCTTATGTAAGCTGGCATGCAGCCTCATTCAGTGATAAAAATGCAATGCTTGTAAGGAAATACAAAAGTAAAAATGTAACATTTTCTAAAATGGCATCTCAAGTTAACAAAAGAGATATTTAACCTTTTCTATACAGAAAATACAGTAATAATAACCTCATAATGGGAAAACTACTACCCCTTACAGCAAGGGAGTAGACCGTCTTCCTATGGCATTAACATGTAATTTAAATTCATAATTAGAAAATACTGTGCAATCATGGAAACAAGGTTCTGTTCTAATGATGGCACATCTATGAAATGTAGCCAGTGGCAGAGGATATTTTACCCTGGATGCATAATATAGTATAGTTGGAAAATGTAACATTCCTTCAGCACTGAGGGAAGATAACTGAATATAGCATTATACTCATCAATATGGCACTCTATAGTATTAACAGCTGATCACGCAGAAACATTTTGATCAACATTTAAAGCTTTTTTATTTGCTGTTTTCAGGAGTTATCTCCCCACCCCCAATAATAAAAGAAGTACTCAGTAATTTTGATTAATGAGGATATATGAGCAACATAGTAACAAAGGGAAAAAGATGGGGAGGTTCCCCATTTTAAATGTTATATTTTTAAAATGTTAAACTGGATCATCTATTTTATCTATGTTTAATGTTGGCTATTGAGTCTGTCTAAAATTATAAAATTATAAAGATGGATTAGAACTACCTGCCTATAAAGCATTCCTCCTGAAAATTTTTGTTTAATTTGGGAAAATAACATGCAATACTAAATATGTCATATGGCCAAAACAGTTCAAGTTCTTTCATGTGGTCAGTTGCAGATTTATTTAATGAATGCTGTGAATGAGTGACATCTCACCTCACTAAAAGGTGTTATTAAGAAATAACAGCCACGAGACGTCCGGTTTGATATCTCAGCATAATAGGCACAGGAAGACAGGGCTCCATCTTCTGCATTTGATTTCGCCCTGCTAGGGACCTTAAAAAGGGTCAAAAATCACCCCGAAGAGGCGACCGAGAAGGAGGAGACCCTCGTTGATCACAGGAGGACAGCGGCCCTTCCATTTGATCCGAGGAAGCCCTCCAAACTGGCAGGGAAAGACTGGCTACATTCATGTGTCCAGTCAGAAGCTGCTGACAACCAAAGAAAATAAGCATTAACCAGCAACTTTTGAACAACATGGATGGAACTGGGTGAGACGCTACCCTGTCTTTATTACTTTTTCCTGGAAAAAAAAACACCCAAAGCAAAGAATCCTCCTCAATGAGAGAGGGAAGGGGAATTCCCACCCCATTTCCTCAGGAAAAGAATAGTGGTGAATTAATTGCTTGGGGGAAAATAGAGAAAATTACAAGATTAATTTGGAAGCAATACACATATTTAACTTTGAAATATGGGGACTAAAAGTGCTTTTGAGATTTTTTTTTTAAAAAAAGAGACTTAAAAAGCTTGTAATATAAGTTTGGATGTAAAAAGCTGGAAGATGGCATCAACGACATCTAGTGGCGAACTACCGCACTACAATTTATTATGCCTAAAGGAAACTTGGCTGGAAGCCCAGACTCAAATAAGACTCTTGTTGTTTTCAGAAACTTTCACTTTTGAAGACTGCAGCTGGGAAAAGGGGGGAAAAAACCTCTTGGGCTGCTTATTTGTATTGTAGAGACAATAAACTATTTTGAAACTGGCCTGCCTGGACTATGAATATAAATACTAACTGACTTTTAGAGCTGTGTCATGGAGCTATTTCCCTATAGAAGAAACATGCATTATTGATTGAGATGATGGAATACTTCAAACTATAAACCTTTGATTGATGAACAATTTTAAATTGTTCTTCTCTCTCTGAACAGAAAGAATGTGTTTTTCATTGGATAGAAAATTTTGAAAAATTCGAACTTTACTTATATTTGCCAAGGGGAGACTTAAGGATGGACTGATAGGCCGGCTGAATAATTAGGAGTTCAAATGACAATTGACTGAAACTTTTTAAATCCCTCAATAGATTGGACTATAAAGACTACATACAAAACAAAATGGATGTTCCATACTTAGTTTCAAATGGTAAAAAACCATCCCTAACACCTGTCCCCAAAGTCCCTAGCTTGACATACCAACAAGAAAATGTTGATGGATTTCAGAAAGAAATTCTTTCTATGTTAAAATCAATACAAGAGACAATTGCCTTAGCTCATGATGAGACTAAAAATAACACAAAGAACAATTCTTTAATCTAAAGCTACAAACTCATAAAATGACTACAAAGAAGAACTAGCAACCCAGAAAATAGAAGAAAAATCAGAGGAAGCAGATCCAAAGATGGAGGACCTAAAGAAAGGAACTAACAGACACACTCAGACAAACAAAGAATTAGAAGACGTAGCAATAATATCGGAAATGGAAAAGATATCTTACCTGTCAAGATCTCAGAACACACTTGAGGATAAGAAAGAAGAGCTGATTGAATGGAAGATAGAACTGTTAGGAGAATTGTGGGAAATTGGAGAAGGAGGGAATGAATATCAATGGGCTGAGCATCCTTCCAAAAATACTTTAATCAAATTGTGTTTCTTATTCCAAACAATATGCACAAAAATAGAGGAAGAATTACTTGATGATTCAAATGCATTGACTTGGAAAGTTAGTTGGCAAAGGAAGAAAGCTAGAGTAAGACTGAAGAAAATAGAGGTTTTGACCCATTAGATGGGATATTATACTATTAATCAGATGTTTGAACATGGCTGAGAATAAATAATTATTACAAATAGACGTGTTATTAGAACTAGAAAGATGGGATTTATAACTAAAATATTATATTTTGATATGAGAAGAAAAATATGAAAATGCTAAGAGGGTTTGAATAACGGAAGCTTTTGGTTACCCAAATATAACTTATTATGAGAAATTATAAGCGATAGAGACATTTTGAAAACAGGATATTAATTGAACAAATGGATATTAAGTGCAAATGCAATTAAGATATATTTTGGTTAGAAAATATATTTTAAACCGACATTATTGATATTATTAGAAAAATGTAACAAAGACGTTGATATTCAATTGTATATGTATTAACAACAATAAGAATTGTATTTACCTAATGTGAGAAAATGTGTACTACCAGAAGAAGAGAGGAAGCATTGGATGGTGTAATATTGGGCCTAGATTGAAGAAGTTAATATGTACCACTGAATTACTAATGAACCCAGGACAACACGTTGTTTATTAAGTACTTATGGTTGTAAAACTAGAAAATTAATAAGATATTTATTTAAAAAAAGAAATAACAGCCACTACAATAATAATAATAACAATCTCTTAATTAAACACATAGAGAAAGCAAGGGTGAATATTATTATTAACTATTAATACTTTTCACTGGAGACTAATATAATAGACACCATCTCTCAAGTTTTATTTATATTTGAGAAACAAAGCACTAGTGATCAATTTTTATTTTTTTGTTTTTTTGAGGCAGGAATAAATTGTACCCTTGATTATATTTAATCTAGCCAAAATTTATACCTTTGAAGCCTTTTAGAAAGAGTATAAAGGGAAGCTATCAATAACGTTATGGTGATCTGAATCTCTGTTCCTTCTCTCCAAAATCCACACAATGGATTGAATCAGGGTTCAATCTGACAATGGCCACTTGCCCAATAGTGACTTGTATCACTGTCAAGCATGTCTCCAGCCATTCTTGGGTAATATAAAGCTTGTCCTACTATTCCATTGGCACGGTGATGGTTGGTTGGATGATTGTAGGAGATGCTGTAAGTCATGAGCAGGAAACCTGCCTCAGTGGGACACATCCGCAGACACGTTCAGTCCATTCCAGCTTCTGAATTAAAAAGTTTTCCACCCAACCTTATGTCTGCATAAAACAATACCAGCATAATATATATTGCCCAAATTGCTAGCCACTTCCGTAAGTCTATTGTATCTGTTCTCAGCCACAACCAAATGGTGTGATCCTGATTGGTGACAGTGGCCCTTGATATTGGCAAGATAATTGGGAAAGGATCTGCTAATCAAGATATTACAGCAAGAACAGAGTAGATTTGATTTCAGGGCTCTGTCTGGATTTCTCTAGGCTGTCTGCACCTCTTCCCACATCCCATTTGGACAACTCCCAAATTAAAAGAACGTGAAATAAAGAAACATATGGGAAGCCATCAAGACAGAAATAGCCTAAAATAAAAGAGTGGGGAGCCAGACCTTGCCATGACTGTGTCAACAGCCAGGTTTCTGTGGAGCTGGAAAACTGAAACTGACTACAGTAGCATTTAGGCAAATGCTATTTTACTACAAGGTAGGATAGGGGAGTGACTGAAAATAACAAAAACAGGGATATTGGCAAATAGGCAGTGAGACTCCATTCAACATTTTTTATTTTCTGGGCCCTGCAGTGAGGAAAAGTGGGACGGTTGCATTTTAGGATAAAATATTGCAGAATATTTTTCGTTAAATAGTGTACTTATAGTGATAATTATGAAAGGACACAGAAAAGTTATATCCACCTTGAAGAAGCAGTGGGAAAAGAAGAACATTTTATCTGCATTCCAGAATGGCTAATGATGTCTTAAGGCTGTTTCACTCTTGGGCTGGAGTTGGGGCCAATGTCTTGAGGCCAGGGGGAAGATAGAAGTTGTCAAGCAATGACTATCCCATGTTAAATTGCAAGCGAAGACAGGACCTTTAAAACTTCAAATAATAGAATAAAAACCAGGATAGAAGAAAACATTACTGTACTCCTGAACATGGAGAGTCCGTTCCACATCATGCGTAACAATTATAACAATTATAGGGAGATTTTCCTCTAGAAACTCTAGAAAAAAATTATATGGGCTTAACTACCCATTACAAGGAAATGTATCCATTGTATCTACCTCATATCCCTTTTGCCAGAAAATTCCATTTCTAGAAGAGATAATTAGGGTTTTTTAATTCTTACCCTGGTGACCATTTCCGCTCAGCCTCAAACTTCATGCATTTGTGAGCTAAAACTTGATGGATGAAACTGCGTGAAAAAAACAATGGTTTGAGTTAGGAAAATGGCAGGTGGGGAAAGAATTAAGTGCTTCTTTTCTTGTTTCTCCCCCAACTTCTCTGAATTCAAAAACCGTTCAGGCAAACTGTGGCTATTGGGCTATCTTTAACCTTGTTTTCATGTAACACCAACTTTGGCCCCAAGCTATTGGCATTCCCTACATCATGTGGCAGTGAACTCCATCTGTTAATTATGTGTTATATAAAGAAGCCCTTACTTTTGTTTGCCTTCCTCTCTCCACTGCTAATTAACTCCAGTAGTTGACCCTGGGTTCTAGTATTATTTTGAAAGAGGAAAGAAATTTTCAGTCTATTTTCTTCACAACATTTTCTGTTTTATAAACTTTAACAATGGTGTTTAGGAGCTCATCTTTAAAAAAAACCAGTTTTGTATACTCTTCCTGGCAGTTTGCTTTCCTTTGGTGATTGATTATTCAAGATTTCTCAGTTCATGTTGAAGAACACAATTTTATATTGTGTGACTTTGCAATTTGTTCTTTTGAGACTTCCACAGCTACTGTAATAGCTGACAAGTTACCAGTTTAGAGTTAAAAGTGAAAACAGTAAAGCCACAAATTACAAGCTCAAAACTATAAAAGAAGAGACAAATGTTAAACCTTCATGTGCTGCTCTAATGTGCTCTTCATAAATATGGCAGGAGGTTTTGATTCACACATTTCAGATTTATGAAACTGATAGGAAGAAACCATTGTTTTCCTCCTACTTTAACTGACAGGAAGTTTTGTTGTAAAAATCAATGGAAGCTTTTAATCCAGAGGAACGATTTAGATCATTGTGCTAGTTGAGAGATAGATGGTCACTACTTTTGCAGTAGCAAAAAATATGGAATAGTAATATGAAATAAGGCACTTTACTTCACAGAAAATGCTACCAACCTCAGTTCAGATTCCACTTAAAATTAGAAATAGCAGCTAGTCTAAAGACATACAGTATAAAACAGGAACCATAGACCAGAAGTCTCCAACCTTTCCAGGCTCGCGGATCGGAGGGAAGGAGAGCAGCTTGTGCACTGACCAGCCTTTTCTGTGGCCTGCTGGCCAAGACCCTGCAGCCCGGGATCGGGCTGTGGCCCATAGATTGGGGACCCCTGCCATAGACTGTAGAGACTGGTGTAGAGCACTTCTAAGTGATGGATCTAACTGGTGTTTAAATCCCCTAATTTCACAGTTAAAACAAAGCAGGGTTTGAGCAGGCTGTTCTCACAGTCAGTTACCGGGATGCTACAGGAAACGTGTTTGTTTCTATACACGGCTGCAGTGATTGCAGAATGCTAACAGCCAATCAGAATATTTTTTCTTGGCAAAAAAAAATAATAATAACCCCAAGATGATGACCCCTCTTAATCAATGCTAAGCTATCGCGGTCTCTGCATTTTGCACTAAAAACAAGTCCAATTAATTAGTCACAAAAGACAAATAACTGATATTGTTTGTTCTCTCCAATAGGGCAATACAATTGCTGATTCTATAATTCTGTTCTTAGCTCTTTTACCCAAACTTCTTGCTAAGCCACTGCAATGGAAGATCAAAAAATGGCAGGATTTATAACAGATGACCATCCTTGGCGTCCAAGGGAGCAAAATACAGCCACTTCAGTGGCTTAGCTCGCTGCTTGCAAACTGAGTGTCCCTGTCTTGTCTAAATCTTGCAACTGCAGCAGAAGCAGCTGGAAGCCAGAACCCAGTGCAGTGTAGACAGATATAAATTCATGTCTGTTGATACTTATAGTGAAATACATCCAGTCTGGTCTATTGATTAAGGCACTGGGCTAGAAACCAGGAGACTGTGAATTCTAGTTCCACCTTAAGCATGAAAGCCAGCTGGGTGACTTTGGGCCAGTCACTCTCAATCAGCGCAACTCACCTGACAGGATGTTGTAAAAATATAGGAGGAGGAAGGCAAATTAGAATGTTTGCTGCCTTGAGTTATTTATAAAACTAAATATCAATCAGACAGGTTGGCCTTACAAGTCACTGAGTATAATCAACAATGTTTTTGATAGGTGGATTGTATTGAATCTTTTTTTTTTGTACAAGTTTTATTAATTTTTCAAATTTTTACATCCAAGTAATCAGGAAGCAGCGTGGTGATAGGGTAATCAATAATCCAATAACAAAAGACTTCCGGTTTGAGTTCCTGTGCCGATGGCGGCTTTTCCTTTCCCTGCCTGCCCCGAGGACGCGTAAAAGCCGCAGGAGCAGCGTCAAACAGCTGCTCCGCGGCTTGAATCCCCTTCCCCGGGCAAAGGGGAGGGGGGAGAGTCTCTCTGATAGGGGTAGAACTCCTGAACTCCCACAGTTTTACAGCTGTGGGGGTGGAGGTGAGTTCCCCCGGAGTCAGGGACTTTTCTCCGCGCTTTGGGCTGCCTCCGTTCCAAGAACGAAGCCAGACACGGACTCATCCTCTGCTTAAAGGAGATGGTGAGTAGATTTTGGAGCAGACAGGTGCTTGAGAGAGGCATGATAAGAGCCTTCAGCTCTGATTTTAATAACTTCTCCATCAAGATTAAAGTTTAAGAAGGAGAAAAAAAAAGAGGAAAAATGGCCGCGGAAGGGCATTTTGCTCTTTAATAGAGACTTTCACTTATGGAGGACTTTCACTTTGGCTTTCACTTTCTGCTGGATTATCATTGTTATAGAGTTACTGGACTGTAGGTGAACAAAATATCTGTTTTTGCTTTTTTCTTTTGTGGCAGTTTTAAAAAAGAAGAACTTTATGGGACATTGTATTATATAAATTAAATTTGAGAAGAAGGG
>NW_015386515.1:637809-639091 GCF_001527695.2 Protobothrops mucrosquamatus | reverse complement strand
GGCGGAGGAGCATATTGAAGTTTTAGAAATTAGAATGGGCAAAGTGGAAGAAAGCACTGATATAAATCAGAATGAGATTCTTATGGCACAATTTAGAGAAATGGAACATGCGTTGAGAATAAGAGGGTTGTCTGAAAATGCTCAAGAAAATTTGCAGGAGGAAATCATAACAGAATTAGCTTTGGTTTTGTCCTGCCAAACTGAAGACCTAAAGAGAGAAGTGGAAAAATTGTTCAGAGTTAATTCATGGGTGGCGAGACAGAAAAATCTTCCAAGGGATGTGGTGATTTATTTTTCAAAGAAGTCAATTCGAAATGAGATAATTCAAGCTTTCTATAAACAAAGATTTCAAATTTTAGGTCAAGATGTGATAATTTTAAAAGAAATACCACCCAAGATATTTAGAAGAAGAAAAGATTTTGCTTTTTTGGCTGAGGAATTGAAAGTGAGACAAATACAATTCAGATGGGAGATACCAGCTGGCATAATGGTCAATTACATGGGAGTGCGTTATTGTCTTAACACAGTGACAAAGGCAAAAGATTTTTATAGTTCAATTTTGAAAGCAGGTCATTCAACATCTCCACAAGGTATGAGGAAAGAAAGAACTCAAGAAGATAAAGCACAAGCTACTTCATCACCCAAAGCCATCAAATCACAAGACCAAATTCAAGTGGAGTCACAACTTTTGGAATTTACAGATGATCCAAAATCTCAGAGATTGACTCGTGCAGCTCACAGATGTAAAGAAAGAGAGCAACGAAGATTGGATGAGGTACCTATAGATCAGCAGGTAACTTCAAAGCCAGTGGGAGGAGCGAGACCAAAGAAATCAGTGTCGGCTGATATGCAAGGGGCGCTCCTGAGGCTCTCTGCCACTAAAGATGGCAAGGTTCCTGACATGGAATGTTAATGGATTGAATTCACCGCAGAAGAGAAAAAAGGTTTTCTATTATTTGAAGCAACATAAAAATGACGTTATTTGCTTACAAGAGACTCATATTACAGCAAAAGATCAAAAGTATTTGATTAACTCACGGTTGGGAACACATTTTATTGCACCTGTGCCCCAGAAAAAAGCTAGGGTAGTCATTTACGTTAAAAATGAGTTCCTTCCTAAATTGATTGACTCTGACTTAGAAGGAAGATATGTTTTTATCGAAATGCTTTTGAATGGGAAGAAATGTCTTATTATTGGATTATACGCTCCAAATTCACAGCAGAAACAGTTTTATAAATTGATACATCAGAAGCTAAATCAAATGGATTACAAATCTGTTAT
>NW_015386515.1:614641-634682 GCF_001527695.2 Protobothrops mucrosquamatus | reverse complement strand
TTTTGAGTAAATTTGTGATTGTTAATGTAGTATATTTTATTAAAATTAAATAATTTGTAATAATGATGTTTAATATGTCAGTTTAGAAGAGAGCTAAAGGATGTTATAGAATTGTTAACTTAAGGATAATATAATTTAAGACAGAATATAATTATTGTATTGTAAACCCTGTGTGTAGCTCTGGGAAGTCGGGGGGAAGTGAGGGGGGTGGGGAAGGGTGGGGTATGAGGGAGGTGGGGAGTTATATTGTAAAAAATTTAAAAATTTTCAATAAAATAATAATAATAATAATAATAATCCAATAACAAAATCATTCATGTATATTTCGGGTTACATCAATAATGGTTTCCTCTCTATTTCCCATAATATGAATATCATATTCATATTAATAAATTTCTAGCTAAAGCTCAATCAATCAATACATTTGTCAATAACATTTTGGTTATACATATCCAAGTCCTGTTTTAAGGTTTTATTTAATTCCAATTACCATATTTTAATTTAGCCTTTTATAACCAATGTTAAGCTTCAGATAATCTTAATTTCCCTCATTTCATTATAAGATAATTAATGTTACTAAAATACACATGTTGTTCCAGAATTTAGCTTTTTACCTTCTTAACTGATATATTCTGTTTCTCATCCTAGTAGCTCCTTATTTACTAACAAAATGTCCTTCATTGTCACAAATTTATTTCCATATAACAATTAAGACTATAATCTAACAGTTAATTTTGATTCCCATTATAAATCTAAATCCTAAATATTAAATAAATCATTGTCTCTAAAAACCTGCTTAACCCATCAGATGGATTTCTACATCCCATTTTAAATCTCACTCTGGCTTTCTTTTTGTGCCGGGCCGGCTTCCATGTCAGTGCCTTTAAAACCTCAGATGTATCTCCCTTCATCCCCACACCTGTTGTTTGAATCAAGGAAGAACATCCAGTTATCAATCTTTCAAAAGAACTGGCCTCTTTATAGTTATTGGGTTGTTGCCCTAGTAATTCAAATCTTCATGTTTGGTTTAACATGTTTATCATCAGTTCAGTCTGGTCCTCTTCTTCTTCTTGGAATTCCATCTGGGTAGAATAAAAGGTCATATCCGGTGTTGTAGTTGTTGTTTGGTTATCTAAATTGTCTGAATTCTCAATGTAGTGTGTTTGGTGATCAATTCCTGTTGCTTTTGGAGTTACAGGTACTGTAGTTAAAGTCAGTGTTTGAATGGTATCCTCTTTGATGTTAAATTGTTCCTCTTCTGTTATTTTTTGACTTGTAAGTTGGTCAGTTGGAGTCTGGGGTTCAATTTGCAGTTTTATGAAAATATCCTTGGCTTTCACTCTTAAGTTCATTAGCTCAGTGGCTTCCAGGATTTTTTCAAGGATAAGTTTATAGTTAAGTTGTGGATAAAGTTCCTCCATTTCCATGGTAATTGGAGATAGTCCTTTAGTGGAGGCTATGTTTAGTAAGAGTCAGGCAATGTCCACCTCCACACCTTGTAAAAGTTATTGTCACCACCCAGCTGTTTCCACTTCTTATCTTTTTTTATAGTATGAAGGGCAAGTCAAAGGAGTCAACAGACACAATTGAAGAAAAAATTTCAATTGCTATGCCAGGTTTCGTCACAAGATGTCCCCAGCAGACCATAACATTTTTTCCCAGGCACCAAATAGCCTTTTATTCAGTCAAAAAAACAGAAAAAAAGATATTTTCCAAAATGAATAGTTAGGAAAGATGTTAAGTTTCTATAATAGGAAGTTTTGGGACCCAAAGGTATCCACAAGACAAAAATCCAGTTATTTAGTAATTAAAGCTAGTTGTTTTTTCCTTTTCTTTCCAAAGTTTAAATTCCCAAGTATACAAACGCCGCTGAATTGAGAGCGGGGAAAAAATTTCAAGGAGCTTTCACAGGAAAGTAGTTAGGGTAAAAGAGAGGTAAAGAAGGGTCTTACCCGAATCCTCCACGGTGCTTCTTTGTGCTTAGTTGTTATTTTGGCTTTCGGCTGGTATGACTTGATGATCAGCCATGTTAATAGCCGATCTTTCCTTTGTCGGTCCTGAGGAGCTGCCTCAGATCAAATGGAGGGGCTGCTGCCCCTCCGCGATCTAATGAGGGTCCGCCTCAATGGCAACTTTCGACCCTTTCCAGGGTCTTCCAACGGAGAGAAACTGGGCAGTGGAGAGAGAGCTCTCTTCGCACGTCCAAAGGCGCCGCGATCCCGAACTGGAAGCCGATTGTAGTGAATCTTGAAAAAAAGCAAGACTTTTTTTAACTTATAAAAGTGTGATATTTAAGGTGACGAAGTAGAATAGTATTTCATCTTGCTTTTAAACAACCTGCTAGGATATCAAGAGAAGGGACTCTCTAGCTTGCCTGACATTCAGGAATTTCAAATCCTCTGTGCTATTAAATTAATCCAAAACAATCAATTAATCTTTATTATAGTCACAGACCAGCACCAAAAATTAAACATTAAAATAAAATAAAGCAAAAGTGAAGAGAACATAATATATTACAATTGATTGTGACATCATTAGTGGATGACCAAGGTCTACCTAATTTTACAGAAAGTGTAACAAAACTTATCTACGTTCAGAGAAATTGAATCTTACTGATCTGACAATAGTAGTTCTGCATAAAAGAGGTCAGAATTTCCAGGATATTTAACCAAGTAAGGTGTTATAAGATGAGTCCGTGGGTCCCTATAGAGGGGGCAATACAACAGGATACAAGCTGTAGTTTCAATGGCCCCTTGTCTATAGGAGGAACAGTCTTAGCTTGCATGGAACTTTTTTTATATATAGGCTAATCCAAAATAATGCATTTCTAGAACACAAAAAATAATTTGTAGCATGTGTGATCTTGAAATGAGAGCCCATTGAAGCATACATTACCTATTTTCAGATCCCTAAAAGGAAACCCAGAAGTTGGTTGACTAAAGGATGCACATCTGCTGGTGATAGGTGTGACGGTTCTTTGTGTATGTTTTAGGAAGAAGTGGGGAAAATAAAAAGTACCACTGAAGTTTGGACAAGAGCAACATCTTTACAGATAGTCCTCAACTTATGTCTGGTCACTCAGCAACTGTTAGAAGTTATCACAGGCCTCCCCAGAGCTATTTACAAACTGTTTTTGAAGTTCCAATGGCCACAAACAGCCCTCTGTAATCAGATGGTCTCATTTTGGGTACTTGGCAACTGGCCCACATTCACAGCCATTTGCGCCCTGCTGAGGTCACCTGACTGTGATTTTCAAAATTCTTACCAGAAACTAGCATTGCTTTCCAGCTTCTAGTAATAAACACCCACAGGGTACAATGGCTTTACTTAACAAACATAGCATTTGCTTAACGGCCATAGTGTTTGCTTAACAAACAGAGCGTTTGCTTAACAACTACAGTATGTGCTTAACAACCATGGAGTTCCCTTAATGACTATTGTGAAAAAGGTCACGACACTGGGCAGGAGTCACATGGCAATCCACTTCACAATCGGCACGACTTGCAACTGTAATCCTGGGCTCAATTATGATTATAAGCCGAGGACTACCTCACGGGGGGGCGGAGATGCTGGAACAGCGTCACATGGGTGCTTGTATATTTGTGCTTTTACATTTTAAGCAAAGCAAATTTCAGTGCATCAAAGCAGTTTGTCTTCCTTCTGCTCATTCCCAAGGGTGTTCTGTGTTTTTTAAAAAACAACCTGGAAACATGTGAAGAACTGTAGTTTTAAAACAATCTCTCTCCCTCTTTCTTTCTCCCTCTCCCCATCTTGTATGCATATATTAAAATAAGACTAAACCCTGCCATTCTTTAAACATTGCTTAAATTCATTGTCCTTCAAATGGAGCCAAATTTCCCACCCCACTCACACTCTAGGTCTAGGAAATGAAACAGAACTGGCCAAGGGCAAATGTAGCAACTGCAGTGATTGGATTTTTGAATTGATTTGCTGTGTCTGATGCTCCTTTGGAGCAAAGTATGATGTAGTAGTTAAATTGTTGAACCAGGACTGGAGGGGCTCCATTAACCCTGAAACTCACTGATTGACATTTGGATCACACTCTTTCCCAGATGTGCTTTGGAGAATGGAGGAAAGAAACAAATCATGTAGACCTTGGGGAGAGAAGGAGTAAGGCCCAACTCTATCCCAGTAGTAATGTCTCACTTACTTCCATAGTATAAAGCTTAGGGCACTTCCACCACTTCAGTTGCTTTCATTCTCCAATTCCTGAAAAGCATGAAGTTAATCCACGATTGACTTCAAATCTGCTGACTTTGTAATGTAGAAAACAAGGAGCAAAAATCACAGTCATATCTGCAAGTGGTCCAAGAATGTCCTTATTCCAAACACACAAGGTCACACAAAAGTGAAACAAAGCTCACATATACATATGGAAATTCCTATCTTGAATCATACATTTGTGTGGTAATATAAAAAGAAAAAAAGCCCCTGAAAAGATGTCAATCTACATTTTGCCTAGTTTTTAGGAGGTTTAGTGAGTCAGAATTTCCTACAAGTGGGGAACCGTACACTGGGACCTTTGCCTGCCCATGTCCTTGCACAAAGCTTCTACAGGAGATGACATTGTTAGGCAAGCCCTGAAGCCAGTTGTGATTGCTACAGATACAGGTTTGCTTTTACAAGATATGAGATTTCTGGTCGTGGGCAATATCATAATAAACCACCTTCATCACCTTTCCATGACCTGGATGTGACTATTTGTGTTGCATGGTCTGGGAAGAGGTAGAGTCCTTCTGCCATGGGAAAAAGGCCAGTCCATGAAGCAGAGTTTCTGCAGTCTGCTGGTATCCCTTGGAGCCAGGTGAGGAATAGTTTCAGTTGCTTAACAGCCATGGCAACTGCACCCTCATAAAATAACAATAAGAAAACAACACCCTTGGATTAATATACCCATGACTAAAAAAGCAGCAATGGGAGGGACTCTGCATGGTATTGTGGCTATTTGTTCCCAAACACAATGCACATTAAGGTCACACCCCATTTATTTTCGTAGGGAACAATGCATACCCTGTCCAGAGATGGTTGATGAAGCCATTCATAGTCACACTGTTCCAAGAGAAGCAGCCTATATTTCTGTAAGTAATCAGTTAATAAGAGTGGAATTTGCTGAAAATGAAGTCCTGTTGATGCTGCCTTATTGGAAGATGTCAGGTAGGTAGGCAATGGCTCTACATCTCAGACGTTGTGCTGCAAAACCTCTATGACAATATATAGCAGATCCAGAGTATGAGTGTGGATACAGTAGCACCCACCAGACTGTATAGCATACTATCCCCATAGTCATTTATGTGTGTGACAGAGGGCAAAGCAGGGTGTGTGGCCCTTGGTAACCTGATTTGGGTTACCCCAGTCATGAGATAAAATATTGTGTTTTCTCTCTCATGAGGTGCCCAGGTTTTAGCATTTTAATATTAATGTTTTAATGAAAATACTAGCTTTCGCTTTGGCTGGATGGCAGCAGGAACTGATACATTTCTTGAAATGTGGAAGGGATTCCAATACCTCCAGAAAGATAAAACTATAATAGTAATAATAGTAGTAGTAGTAATAATAATAATAATAATAATAATAATAATAATAATAATAATAATAATAATAATAATAATAATAATAATAAAGTTGGAAGGGACCTTGGAGGTCCCTCTCACAGTTACTACTATTGAGCAAGGTACCCCCTATACTATACTTGTACATTTCATTTTTCTTGCCTAAATGTAGAACCTTACTTTTTTCACCATTGAATTTCATTTTGTTAGATAGCGCCCATTGTTCAAGTCTGTCCAGATCCACCTGTATCCTAAGCCTGTCTTCTGGAGTGTTGGCTATTCCTGCCAGCTTGGTGTTGTCTGCAAATTTGATGATTTCCCCATCTATCCCCTCGTCCAAATCGTTGATGAAGATGTTGAAGAGCACTGGGCCCAGAACAGAGCCCTGGGGCACCCCACTACACACTTCCCTCCATGTAGATGCGGTTCCATTGAGGACCACATGCTGAGTACAGCCAGTCAGCCAGCTACGGATCCATCTGGTGGTGATGCTGTCTAACCCACATTTTTCTATCTTATCAATTAGTAGGTTGTGATTTTCTTTATCAAATGCCTTACTGAAGTCCAAGTAAATTATATCCACAACATTCCTCTAATCCACTAATTTTGTCACTTGGTCAAAGAATGCAATAAGATTTGTCTGGCATGATCTGTTTTTGACAAACCCATGTTGGCTTTTAGTAATGACTTTGTTTGCCTCTAGGTGTTCGCTGATTCATTGTTTGATTATCTTTTCCAGAATCTTCCCAGGTATTGAGATCAGGCTGATAGGTCTGTAATTTCCTGGGTCCATTTTTTTTCCTTTTTTGAAGATGGGAACTACATCAGCTCTTTTCCAGTCCTCTGGCAGTTCCCCAGTGTTCCAGGACCTTTGAAAAATATAGTTCAATGGTTCTGAGATCACATCTGCCAGTTCCTTGAGAACCCTGGGGTGTAATCCATCTGGTTACAGCAAAAGCGAAAGCATGCAAAGAATGCGCCCCCTGAGCCTCATCCTCTGGGATGGCTGGGATGTACACTTCACTTCCCTTCCACACCAAGCCCTTGTTCATCAACAGGTCATCTTTATGTCTCTGGAACCATTCATCCATCTCCAAGGCATCTTTTAGCAGTTCCCAGCCAGCTATGGGGAGACTGTTCTCCACTACCTTGTGAGTGCTGGTGCTGTGAGCTGCCTGGATGGGATAATGGAGTTAATGGCCTCCTCTCAGGTACTTCTGTACTGGGGCATGCAAGAGAGGGCATCAACTAAGAAATTGTTCCCACCCAGCAAGTAATGAAGAGTGAAATTGAAGCAGTTAAAATACTCAGCCCATCGGACCTCCTTAGGGGATAGCTTCCTCGGGGCCTTTAATGCCTCCAGGTTCTTGTGGTCCATCCACACTTTGAATGGAATCTTATTTCCCTCTAAAAACTGTATCCAGATGAGAAGAGCCCATCAGACCGCATAAGCCTCTTTCTCCCAGATGGCCCACTGTCTCTCAGTATCAGATAACATGCATCTCGCAAGTAGGCACAGGGTTGCAGCTCCCCCCTTTTTGTTCCTCTGGAGTAAGTCTGCCCCTACTGTCACATCACAGGCATCCACCTAGATCACAAAAGGCTCATCTGGGTTTGGGTGCTTCAAGATCAGCTCAGCAACAAAGAGCCACTTCAGCTTTTCAAAGGCCGCTTGGCATTCAATGGACCAATTTAGTGGCTGACTTGGTTTGGGCTTCACTCCCCCTTCCGTCTTGAGCAAGTTGGTGATGGGCAGGGCTATCTGGGCAAACATGAGGAAGCTCGGTAACTGCCTCCTGGTTTGAGGGACCTCCCATTCCAGGATCACTCTCACCTTGCTCAGGTCTATCTCCACTCCATCCTTCGAGATATGGTATCCCAGGTAGTCCAGGCTTTGCACAACTTCTGGAAGTCACATTTAAATAGCTTCATGTACAACTGGGCTTTGCACAACTTCTCAAGTACTGCTCTCACTAGCCTTACATGCTCTTCCATGGTCTCAGTATAAATTAGAATATCATTCAGGTATACCAGCACCCCTTTGTACAGTTGTTCATGCAGGACCTCATTTATTAATTGCATGAATACTGCTGGCATCCCTTGCAGCCCAAATGGCATCACCTGAAATTGGTAGCAACCCAAAGGGCAGTTGAATGCAGTTTTCCATACATCCCCCTCTCTAATCCTCACTCGGTAATAGGCTTCCCTCAAGTCCAGCTTAGGAAAGATCTTCCCCTTGACTAGGTAACCCAGCATGTCCCTCATGAGGGGGAGGAGATATATATTCTTCATGCAGATGCAATTTAATCCTCTGTAATCCATGCATAAACTGGGCTGGAGCACATCCAATTCCTTTTCTTTGAATGCCTCTGCTAGGTTGCAGTACTCAAAAGGAACAAGCGGTTCCCTTTTAGTGTATTAGCCAACTCTGTTTTCACTTTTCTAACTGACAGATTCCATTTCTTTAACCAGTCTGGTCCTAGGACCATGGTCTCAGTCATTCCAGGAGCCACAATAAAATGAATAGTCTCTATGTGGGTCCCAGCCCTGAGGCTCACTGGCTCCATTAGGCAAGTTGCTGGTGCCCTGCCACCCCCCGTAAGTGAGCCATCTAATTGGGAGAACCCCATGGGCTGCCTTAACTTCCTCAGTCTCAATCCTAGTTTCTCCACTGTTTGAAGGCTAATTAGGCACCAAGTGCACCCCAAGTCTAACAAGGCCATGAGACCTTGGTCATTTGGCAGTGCCCATTCAATGTGCCGCCAGTACTCCATCAGATTGAGCTCCACATTTGTGGCTAATTGGTATCACCCTCAAAGGTGCATGGCACACACACACACACACACACACACACACACGGCAGGAAGTTGTGATACAGCTTCTTGGGCCAATTTCTCAGGTAAGCTTCCAGGCTATGAAAATCTTGGAAGTATTCTGCCATTGGCCGCTTGCCCTGCCACAGGGAATGGATACAGGTTTCTGTTCACCAGGCTGCTGTGAGGTCTTCAAATCTGTCTCGCAACATCTATATGAAAGTGTCCAAGTCTTGCAGCTCTGGAGCCCCCTCGTCATCCCAGTCATCCTACTGTATCCCCCTCTTGGTTTGATGTAATGGCATGTGTGTTTGGCACCTTTGGCTGAAGGAGAGGAGAAGATGGGTAGGCAATGGTTTCATCACCCCCATCCCAACTCCCAGTGTGGTGGCTCCCCAGACCTCCAGCCCGCTAAACCTCTCCCTCAGTTGCTCCATCGATGGCTTGCAAGCTATGGCTGGGAATTTCCACTCAGCTAGATCATTGCACTCAGCTGCTTGGCTAGCCCTCCACCTGCTCGCCCAGGTCACCATGACTCCAGGGGGGATTGGTTGATCCTCTGCTTCTGCTGCTTTCCCCATGTGGCTCACACACCAGCCCTTGGGACCTGAATAGGGTCCTTCCATCACTCTCTCCTCCTTGTGTGGGCTGTTGCTCCAGCTTCTCAGCCCTCTGTTTGGGTCATAGGCCAACCATTTGCATCCCAGCTTCAGCTTGGGCTGCTGCCGGGGTCTCTCAAGAGGAGGCTTCTCCTTGCTTCGCCCTCCTTTTCCATTCCTTTGTCAGTTGCTGACATCTTGAAATTGCCAACTCCTGGTGGGGTTCAGTTAGGCTGCTACTTAGAGAGTTGGTTCAATGACAACTGTCCAGTTGGCGAATCCAGAAAAAGAAACTCCAGGGACATTATTTTACCAAGAGTATAAACTTTACTGAATAAATCCACATTGGCACAGAAGAAGCGAAACCATCTCTGGGCTTTTAGTGCAGTGACATCTGCTCTGAGGGGAGGAAGCAATGTCTCACGGGAACTGACAATGTTTGGATGCCATTCCCCCTACCCTTGCATTCCAATCCACCATCACCCTATTTTTTTGTCGAGCTGTGAGTGAAACAGAATATAGGTAAAAGGTTCAAGTCAGTCTTAACATCTATGTAGTTTTTTAACTATACAGTACAAAGTCTATTGCTTTTGTTGTTTTTTGTTGTGTTCTCAGGAATGCAATTTTCACTTGCTGAAAGTGAAATAGTTTGGTGAATAAGATAAGTTTACCAAAATATGAGTGACAAAATATGAGTGGCCCGGGATGCAGTCCCGGGGTGCAGTAACTGAAGCATTATGTCCAGATGATAGGATCTGGTCTCAAAGATTGCACATCAAGGGGAAAAGGAATTTCCTAGTAGTGAGAGGTGTTAAATACTGAAGTGGTGTCCATAGAGCTGTGATGGGCTACTTCTCAATTAGAGGCTGTGACATAGAGGCTAGATGGCAGTCTACATCAGAGATGGTTTTATGGATTCCAGAAATGGCTATGATGAAAGTATGCCACACTGCTATCCTATGAATTTCATTTAATGGTAAGGAAGATATTGGTGAGTACCCCAATAGAGTAGATGCAGGCACAGAGCACATAAAGATATGGTAAAGCTGTGGGAAAGTCTCCCTTTTGTTAGAAGGGAACATGTACAAGCCCCAAAACTTGCTACTGTTGGTCATCATCTACAGCAGTGTTTCTCAACCTTGACAATTTTAAGGCATGTGGACTTCAACTCCCAGAATTCCACAGCCAGCAATGCTGGCTGTGGAATTCTGGGAGTTGAAGTCCACATGCCTTAAAATTGTCAAGGTTGAGAAACACTGATTTCTACAGGAATGGCTACCCAGAGATAATGCTAGCAGACTGGAGAGAAGAGTTAGCAGCCCATTGTTCTGAAGGGTAGCATTGCTCTTGCCAAGGATGGATACAGAAACACTGACTGACCAGGGAGCATCAGAAACTCTTTACAAAAGCAAAGGTTATCCTACCACATCATGTTCTAACTATACAGAGAACTGTGACAAGCACCTACTGTTTTAACTTGATGATTCTGCCCAAAGTTTCCTGTAATGGGCTGCAATAGAAAGAAGTTAGGAAAAGCACAGTATGATCCCATTTCCATTATTTCATTTGCAATGATGTACTAAACATGCTGGGGTTTAATATTCTGGGGCTTAAATCTCTGTAAAAGCCTAATTAAATTAATTACAGTTCTAATTACAAAGAGTAATGGACAGTGTCAATGTGGTTTGTTTCCCAGAAGCAAAACCCCTCACCCACAGCAAGATCAAGTTCTCGGATTGTCACCTAAGGAGGTTGAATACTAGAGTACATGCTGGAAATATTAGCACCAACTAGTTTATTGCATAGCCATTTTGCAATTCTTTTCCAGGATACCAGTAACCGATTCCTTGGTACTTACATCCTAATTCAGTTCAGTATAGAATTGAAAAGCCAGAATTGTTAGCAAAAGTTGCAGGGCCTTGAGATCATTCATAAGAGTCAATGTTAGGAGTTAGAAATACTGTGAAATCTCTGTTCATTGGCAGCCAGACTATAAATCTATATTAACTTTAGTTCAAAATAGAAAGTGGAGGTGAGCAAGGTACAATCCTATAAGGCAGGCTGAAAGCAGCTGGTGGTATTATTGGCCTTGTACCCCCAACCCTTGTTATATATGTGATCTCACTGTGCTGCGTAGGTGACCAAGGACAGCATAGTTGCTGTGCAAATGTGCAAATCAGGAAATGAAGATCTGAAAACGTGGACAAATTCTTCTTCCTTAGAGGGTCCTGGTTGCCTCTGCACTATCCACCCGAATGCTCCATATACTGTTATGCTGTGGAGGATGATAGATGCTCCTCCAGTAGCAAGAATATGATGGCCTTTATTATTTATATGATATCCTCCCTAGTCTCTGTGAGATCTTTCAATAGGTAGGAACTGAACTGAAATGGGGTTGGGAGTCTGACTTAGTCCTGGATTGACCATTAATAGAAATAAGCATGTGCTTAGAGCCCCATGGAAAGGGAAGCACCACAGAGATTTTTTTTCCCCTGCTATCATGCCCTTACCTCTTTCACACCAATTATAACTTATCCAGTACCATACTATAATGTTTTTTCTTGGATTTAGAGCACCTAGCAACAGATACTTCTTCATGAACCTCTTCACTTCTAACATACCTGGGAGACATCCTAAGCCAACAAGATTAGATAACATGGTTCTCCAACTCTTGTGAGAACAATCAGTTCATGAATACTCAGAGTTGGGAAGTAATGCACAGGAGACTGATATACCAAAAAAATTAGATTCATTTATCGTAAACGTGAATAATATATGGTGAGGGAGCACTGTGAATGTGTTCTGGTTTAGCCATACTGTAAACGTACCCTAGTGGGAGTAGCTTAAGTGGCTTAGTGGGACCTGTTTTTAATACCCATACTGTTGTGTCCTGAGCCTGCTAGAGCAGAAAAGCAGGCTCAGAATTGTTGCAAATGGTCCCAGGCAAACCAAAAGCTGCCCGGGACCAGACAGAGCGGCACCAGCCTTATGCGCATGCGCAAGGCGCGAAAATGGTCAGTTCCTATTGGTTAACACTGTCTGGGTCTCAGGCCCTATAAAAGGCCTGCGTGCCTTTTGCAGCTTGCTTGGTTGTAGGAGAATGTTAATAAAGAACTTGTTGCTTCACCATGTGTCTTCGTCAATTGCCAACGAATGTAATACACAAAACATACCTTCTCCTTGGACCTCCTTTAATACAGAAAGGGGGAATCCATCTTGTTTTTTTAATGTATTTTTAAAGATAATTTCTGTCAGGCTGCTAAAAAATAATTGCACTACATATAGTTTAACATCAGCATTTCTACTATGGCTGATGTTAGTTATAGAAACATGCAATCATAGTCTGCATTAACAGAGGGATAGAATCAAGATCACATGACTAGGGGTGAATCACTTCTGGTCACAACAATATAAAAAAGATGTAAAGACTCTGGAAAGAGTGCAAAAAAGAACAACAAAGATGTTTAGGGACCTGGAAGCTAAAACATATGAATGATTGCAGGAATTGGGTTTGTCTAGTTTAGTGAAAAGAAGGACTAGGGGTGACATGATAGCAGTATTCCAAATTTTGAGGGGCTGCCACAAAAAAGAAGGGGCCAACCTATTTTCCAAAGCACCAGAAGACAAGACAAAAAAATGGATGGGAACTAATCAAGGAGAGAAGCAACTAGAACTAAGGAGAAAATTCCTAATAACGAGAACAATTGATTAATGGAACAGCTTGCCTTCAGAAGTTGTGGGTACTTCATCACTGGAGGCTATTAAGAAGAGATTGGACAGCTACTTGTCTGGAATGTTATAGGATCCCCTGTTTTAGCATGGAGTTGGACTAGAAAACCTCCAAGGTCCCTTCCAACTCTGTTATTCTGTTATTCTGTTATGTTTAGAAATGGAAGGGATGTTGTAGAACTGGATGAAAGTGGTCTGATCTTATGGAGTCGGGATCACATATATATGAACATGAATATGGCCTTAAATGTATTCCAGAAAGCATGAAATTGTGTGGATGAAAGTAAGAATTTTCTAGGTAGGTGTTAGATTCAAGTTATGCTCCAGCAAATGGTGAGAACAGCAAATCCAAGGACGAGTTTTGGGGGAAATTGTTCAACATTCTGAATCAACGCAATCAGGAGGGGAAAATATTGTTTTGTACCATGTATGAGAAGATAGCAGAGTACAGAAAAAATGAATGGCCTATTTGGAGACTGAAGCATGAGTAAAAATGGTTAACTATTTAATGAATATCAGCTTTTAAAAGAGCTGTTTCCAGTAAGTTGTCTATTCATACTTATACATGGCAAACAAATATAAATCTAACAGCATAATTTTTTTGTTTATAATAAAAGATTGAGAGAATTAATGGACGACACAAGAATGATGAGGAGTAAAGGATGCAAGAGAATGTGGGACATTATTGGTAGTATTAAGAATAGATCTTGGGGGAGGGAATTAAGGATTAAATGAAATATTGTGAAAGTAAACTGATCATAGGAAGAAAAAGTACAATTCCATTATGAAAAAAATATTAGAAAATAGATTTATCTCCCAACAGAATGAATGGAAAGTAGAGATATGAAATGGAAGCTGTTTAGAGTAGAGTTAAAAGGCTTCATTAGTGAGTACCATACTGTAGATGTGTGGAATTTTGCTGAGGGAAGTATTAAAGAGAATATTTGGTGCAATGATGAACTAAAGCAAGTGTGGATGAGAATAAAACGAATATAAGAAAATAAATGAACTGTCAAGAAATGAATACAAAGAAAACAAAAATCAGAAGAAAAGCAAAAGAGTTTTCTTTTTCTTTTTCAAAAACATAAAGAAAACAAAAAATTTCTAAGATTGAGCAAGGCATAAAAATGAGAGGAATCTTGATGACTATAAACAAAGGGTAAAGAATACGAAGGAGGAAGCCTCCACTGCACCATTAAATTAAAAAATATAAGTGATGAAATTATTCGAGGTGAAATTTAAGGGATGGAATGGTGAAAGTTAGTATGAAGTAATACTAGAATTGCAATTAATGCCATAAATGTCCAAGAAGAAAAATGAAGTCACAAATGCGAGAAAGTTGAAAAACACAGGTATAGCTACAGTAGTTTAATTGGAGAAATAAGGATGTGCTTTTATTATGAAATATTTGTACAATTTATTTAATGTGTCTGTGAAGACTGCCTGGCAATTGAATGAACGCATTTATTGTTTCACTTTAGACAGGCAGAGATAGCCAGCATGAATGTAGTAACCGTAGGGGGATTAGCTTTGTTAATGTCAGGGAAGATGTCTGACAGAGTTCTGACTGGAAGGATACAAAAGTTAACAATGGCCAGAATCTGGGAAGTGCTGTGCAGTTGAATGCCTAGTTTGGAGATGTGGACTTTTTTGCTTTGCACTAAGTCACTAATTGTATAAATGTGTGAAAGAAACATTATGGCATGTTTGTTGATTTAAAGAAAACTTATGAATAGATTGAATTATTGGATATTTGCAGGAATATGCAGGTGATGTTTGGTTGCTTAATGCAATAAGAGCCATGATGGAATTAAAGCATGCATGAAAATGAATAGAATGCTTAGCAAATGAACAATGAACAGAAGTAGCAGAAGTATGTGTGATGTCTCCTTGATTGTTTAATGTATTTATGGACAAACGTAGAAGGCATGTTTGTAATGATGTTAAAAATATTGTATATTGGCATATGAAAGTACATGTACTGTGCATCACTATACAGATAATGCCATGTTATACATGTGAATACTCAAAGAATTTGTAGCAATTAGACCGTATGATACAATAAGTACTTATTCGTGACTTACTATAATTCGCTCTTTTTTTTGCATAATGTTTCTTATGATGAAACAGACTAATAAGATAGATGGACATAATAACCTTATCCTTTTTATATGGACATGTTATATCTTTAAAGCTTACAAAGAGATTTTGAGTACATTTGAAGTTCTGATAAAACACAATAGTTATTCTGCTGAAGCTACTGACATGCTCATTTTTACATACAGAGGGCCTATAAAGGGTTAATCTATATACGTGGTTGCTAAGAGTCAAGCATCACTTGATAGCACATAATCAATCCAGAAAGGGTTAATGCAGGGCACCAAAAAAGGGGGGGATTCGTTGGCCTAGTTCATTTAATTAATTTTAGCCCCAAACATACCCAGTCACTCAAAAGTGACATTTACCCAATTATTTTGCCATGGAAATAGCAAAACTTATCAATGAACCTAATTGCTTTGTTTACCTAGCCTTCAAAAAAGAAGAAAAAGTCTAAAAGAGAAAGGGGTTCATTATAAACTTTGCTGCCTGGGCCACTTTCAATTGGCTGCATTGGCTGCATTGCAAATATACTACTGTCTGCCTGACCAATGTGAAGGACCTAGCGACATAGTGATGCCTCACCAGGGCTCTCCTGAGGCAATTCTTCTAGAAAGTGGATGGGGGTAGGGATTATGGTGGTTGGTGAGAGTACTCACCAGAGCATCAGAGAGCATAAATCAAGTTTGGTTGCACTGGCAAGTGACTGGGGTAATCACAGAAACAAGACCTACTGTACTGAAACAATTTTATTGTTTTCCTCATTTGCAAGAAAGAATTAGAAAGGATAGGCTTAAGGAATGTATGGATTAATGAAAATGAAATTGTTACTATATATGTGTAATGCCTCTATGGTTTAGGACAGGGGGTGTTAAACTGCCGGCCCACAGGCGGGACGCGTCATGTGGAAGCCGTGCCTACCCCATTGCCGGCAATGACAAAACTGTCCCGATATGTTGTGTGATGTCATGTGACGTCACGAGTTTGACATGTCTGGTTCAGGAGATACATGCATGAATGTATTGCATTCTACTATATGTATGTTCCATACAGAAAATCTGTGATGTTGAAATTAAAGGTTTCAAATGCCATCAATGCTATTAGTAACTTCAGGTATCTATAATTAACTTTACTAATGGAAAGTACCCAAAGCCATATGCCAATGAGACAATTATATTGTTTTTGGCTAGGAAGGGTTTCTAGATTTCCTGAGATTTCTATACGAACAGCCAATGTTTTTTAAAGAAACATCTAATTTCATTCATACAAATCAGGTAGGGTTGGAGATGGAAAACAAGTTTCCTTTCACTTCATTATCATTATTCTGGCAATTCTCAATAAGCATTTAGCTTGGAACTTTACTATTTAATGGCCACTGAGGAGTCAGAGAATTATAATTCCACATCAAAAAATGGCATCACAGACTATAATAAGACTTGCATGCAAACTAAAGAATTTTGCTATAGAACTATTTCCAATGGATTTTGTAGCAGATTATTGATTAGCAAATATATATTAAGGCAAAATATATGTTGGCTTCCTTTCTTTTTTAAATAAACATTTCTCAAAAGGTAAAAAGGGAGGTTTAAGAGTAGCTAAGGTGCTTTGTTGGGTAGGGTTCCAGGTCATCCTTTCCCTTTCCCTTTCCTTCTTGGGACCATGTAGACGCTGAGGGGGGGGGAATCCTTTTTCTTCAACAAGCCATTTCTAGAGTGTAGGAGGAGTACTTTATTTTGTAAAAACCAGCAACCCCTCTTTGGCCTGGCTAGCTCACAAAGCTCAATGTTACAGGAAGAATGCTTGCGCCCGCTTGCTGTAATCAGAGAGGTAATTCTGTTTTTCCTGGCAGAGGCCACTGCCGAGACTGCTGTGTGCGGTGTATGGAACAGATTCTTTTTTTCGGCGCCCTGCCAAAGTGACCATCTGCTTCCAGTTCTAACCCCCCTGGTCCCCCCAATCTGTGGCTGTTCACTGTATTGTGTGTCTGTATGTGCATGAGAGAGGGAAAGAGATTGTATACATGCACACACTCAAGGCCTGCTTCATTCCTCCATCTACCTCCAGGTTGTTCACCAAGGCCGAGCCTCAAATGAAGCAGAATGTCAAGGGAATGCCTGACCTGTACTGGTCACAACTGAAGCTAAGATAATACTCTGCCCCCATCTTTTCTAGAATCAGCCTTGTTACCTTTTACAGGCAAGGCTTCCTAAAAAAGCCAGTCTCAAATCTTATTGAGACTGGCTTTTCTATCCAGACATCATGACTTCCAGCCCTGTTCTCCCCTGCCCTTATCCACCATTGCTGCCCCAATCATTGTTCCCCATGCCCTGGCCATAGCTTCTCCCCTTGCAGAAAGATACAGAATCCCCAGCATTGCTGGAAACCTTAGCCCAGGAGCAGTATGAGAGTCTTTACAAATATTCCAGATGCACCCTTGGCTAAATAAAGATGCCAACTTAGATGATGGCTTGGGCAGCAATATGGGGAAACACAGATCTGATCTATAGAATATTATCCATTAAGTATCTCACCTGAGTCAGGTCCTCATGGAAAGGCCAGGAGTACATTATTGTGTACCAGCTGTAATGTATATCTATGGGCCTTTCCCTACAAACATGCCCTGGCAACATCTTCTTTCTACCATGTCACAAGCAGTTGCCATTGCAAGTCCATGAGGACTTGCAATTGTAGGAGCATTAAAATAGGATTTTCCCCTTATTCCAGTATCACCAAGGGTAGCCTAAAAATATATAAAATCTGTTTTTCACCAATTACTTTGAAAATGACTGCAGTGACCTGAAACATATACAACGCCAGGGATTGGCAATGGGGATAGCGTCTGTTGGCGTACCAAAGTGTAATCATTTTTCCTGACTCAAAAATTAATAAAGAGCAGAAGAAAAAGACCCTACACTTGCTAATAGGAGAGGAAGAGATTTGCATTTTTTTTTCCAAAACAATTTTTATTGGTTTTCCATTTTACACCAACACAGCCTAAGAACCCACGTGGAAACGTGGTGATCCATTTTTTAAAAACAAACAATAACATAGTGAATATATACCCATTATTTCTTAAAATTTTCCCCCTATCTATATAGAATATTATAATCAGATTAATACATTCATTGAATTCATTCATTACTATGTCTAACCATCAACTACATTAATCAATAGGAAAAAAAATTTAATCTATAAAAACTTATATTTCTTCTCACATTTAACTTAGGCTTAGTGAACTCCATTTATTTAAAGACATTATAATCAAGTCAATATCTAAAACCAATTCATTCACTAATATAATATTTCATCCAAATCATATAATTAAAAATAAAGTAACATTATCTATTTATATTATTATAAACTCATTAAAACCTTTCTAAAACAAATTTTCATTGAATATATCACTCAAAGATCCTGTATCATGCTTTCTTAATTTTACAAATATTTAATCTTAAACTAACATATTCATTTACTATTCAGGTGCCCCAAGTGTTTTTTTATTTAAGCATTATTAACTCCAAAAGTAAATTCTTCTCTTTCTCACCAATCTTCTATTGTTTTTCATTATTTCTCCAAATCTCCAATAATTAATTCCATCATTTCCCATATTTCAGTTCTTTTCTCATTATACCAAAGAGATTGCATTTTCTACCTAGCTCTCAAAAATACTTTAAATTCTGTCCAAGCTCTGCAGTTTATATTTTGGAGTCTCGTGCGGCTGCTGCTATTTCCTCTTTTGTTGAATATGTCCCATTAATCACTTTCCCATGCCCTGTACTGTACCCATGATTTTGCTTCCTCTCATCCCCAGTCCCCAACAAGACAACTGTGTTGTCTTTAGCTGTTCTAGTTTGAAAGCACTGCTTTCTCTTCCCTCCCAACACAATTTTTGCAGTGGGCATGATCTGTGATACTTATTGACAATGTGGCTTTGAGTTTGACCAGCTTCTGTTGTCCTGCTGCTCCTCTTTCAGGTTTTGGAAATTGCCCTCTATTAGGCTGCAAGGGAAATAAAAAAAAATCTGGCTTCCATAGAGGCCGTCTGGCTGTGTAAAACATGACCAGCATCTTCTGAAATGCTTCTCAGGTCTTTTGAAGGAGCAATAGTCATAACTAGCACTAGCTTGATTTAAACTGAAAAAGAGAGCTAAGTTCTGCCAGCTCTGTGTGTCACCAATTGCCAGATTTTCTGATGTTTCTGCCGACAAGGAGTTTTGTATGGCTATACTTTTTACTGTTTTTATTACTTGGGGGGGCACCATTTCACCTACTCTGTAGGCAACTTCCAGGTGTTGCCAGGACTTTCCCTTTCTCTGTTGAAAAAGAATAGAGTTCTTTTGTTATCAACCCCTCTCCTGCATCACCCCATGCCTCCCCTCTGCATCTGCAACCTTTTAGTTGGACGATGTGATTGGATAGTTAGGATAAGCCCTTCCAACACAGCCATTTAAGCACCCACCTAAATTTCCCTCTCCCCACCGCTATTAGGGAGATTGATTGGTGGTTGATTTTCTTGCCAGCAGATGATGGTCAAGGGAGGGGAAGTGAAGCAAGGGGAGCCCACTACTTGCCTTCCTTAACTTGTCCCAAGTTATAAAAAGTAAAGGCACCCCTCATCGGCCTCGTGACCCAGGCAGAATAGGGATCAGTAACAGCAGCATATCCATGCTAGCAAATTTTTCTGTGGGCTGATACCATGCAGGGTAGCACTTTCATGTGGCCCTGAGACTTTACCGAAAAAGCAAACATGGCTGCCTTTAGTGTCACTCGCTTTCCAGATGATGTGAAGGTGAAGAAACTCTACTGCTGTCTTTGCATCCCATAACACTCAGGTTTCCTGAGTCGTGGAGAACTCTTGCTGCACAGCTTGGCCTAGCTCTGTGGTGGTGAACCTATAGCACGTGTGCCACAGGCAGCACACAGAGCCCTCTCTGTGGGCACGCGCACTGTCACAACAGTCCTAGGCCTTCAGTCCCATCCATGAGCAACCTGCATCAAAATCCCCCCAAGCAAGTGGCTTTTTAAGCTGGGCTTTATACCTTTTTGCTTTAGGCCTCCGCCGCCATGTGCAAAAAAAAAAAAAAAGTTCAATCAATCAATCAATTTCAATTTCTCGTGGGAAAAAAAAAATCTCACAAAGTTGGAATTGATTGATTGAACTTTATTTTTAGTCCCACACAGCAGCGGAGAAAGTGATGTGTCGGAACTGGAAAGGTGCTGCATGGGGGGGGGG
>NW_015386515.1:595713-612749 GCF_001527695.2 Protobothrops mucrosquamatus | reverse complement strand
CGCTCCCACAGAGAGGGTCTCCTCAGGGTGCCGTCAGTCAGACAGTGCCGGCTGGCGACCCCCAGGGGGAGGGCCTTCTCTGTTGGAGCCCCCTCCCTATGGAACGAATTACCCCCAGAGATCCGGGTCATTCCGGATCTCCCCTCCTTCCGCCGCGCCCTCAAGACATGGCTATTCCAGCTAGCGGGACTGGCCTAAGAGATATTTTAATTTGATTTTAATTTGATTTTAATTTGGTTTTTAACATAATTTTAAAAAGAAACGGCAAAAAATCAATATTTCATTTTAATTGTATTTTAAACTTAGTATTTTGTATGGTTTGTCTGTTTTTTAACTTGCTGTAAGCCGCCCTGAGTCCGCTAGGAGAAGGGCGGGGTATAAATTTAATAAAACCTAAACCTAAACCTAAACTGCATTTCCCCCCCCCAGATCTTTAAACCATTTATAAAAATACAACAAGAGTTGTATGTATCATGGAAAAGCCAGCCCATGGCTGAATGGAATACAATGGCCTCCTTGAACTTACCATCTTACCGCATGTCAGAGCAAAGCCTTTTCTGCTAACAATAAATAAGATGGGTGTTCCCCGTTTTAAAGTAACTACCCCACAAAACCCCCATCCTTCCCCCTGAAAACATGACCTGCACACCTCTGAAGCTGATGCTTAATCAGAAAGTTGCCCAGACCCCACCCCAAGGTGAGCGGCCAAGGCTTCAGGCTTCAGGAGTGGATGAGAGCTGCCTTTTAAACAAACGCGGGGGAGTGAAATTCTTTGGACTGTAGCTTTTCTCATACTCCCGTTCCCTCCGTTTTTAATCCAATGAAGGTGTTTGGTTATTTTATTAAGCCATTAGTGGTAGCCTTCATAGCACTGTTAACATCATGGTCTGTTAATAATTTTACGCAGTTGGCTCCCATCCCCTCACTCCTCCCATCACTTCTGCTGAGGTACATCTTGGTTCATGTTTATTCATGTTTATCCTGCCTTTATAAATAACTCAAGCCTAATACTCTTTCCTCAACCTATTTTCCCCACAGCAATGACAACCCTGTGAGATGAGTTTGGTTGTGAGGGAGTGACTGACCTAAAGTCGCTCATAGTGACTGATCTAAAGTGCATGCCTAAAGCAGAACTAGAACTCGCAATCTCCCTGTTTCTAGCCTAGTGCTTAACCAACAACCCAAATTGTCTTTCATGTTGTCGCCTTGTGGTTCCCTGGTTGAAATTCGAGCAATGGAAGTGTTTTTTTTTTATTATTCCTCTGAAGAGATCAGCTTAAAAGAGAAGACCTCTTGATTGTGAGACCATTTTAATCTTTCCATTTAGGATTACTGTAATCCGTGTGAGTTGGAAGTACTGTAGCACTTACCTTCTCCCATCCTTAGCAACACTGAAGTGGCCTTTTGGTTTGGAGAGCTGGTTGCCACTGGTCATCTCAGCCCCCTTGAGGGTCTTGCCCTTGGCCTGTGGATGAAGCGCATTCCCCTCACACACCTCAGTATCTACCACGGCCGCCAGCCACTTGTGCAGGTCCACTAGGACACCGCCCAGAGCTGCAGGCCCGCCCAGCATGAAGGAGGTGAAGTGGTCAGCTAGGAAGCCCCACTTAGAGGTGGTAGAGCATGCCCAGGGCCACCAGGCAAAAGGCCACCCCAAGCAGGGAAAGCCAGATCATGGTCTCCCAGGGCCAGCAGAGATGGGGGGAGGCACACAAGCCTAGCTGGGACTGGGGGCCATGGCATCGATGGAGATCCGTCTTTCCCTGTTTGGGGTGGCCTTTGGCTTGCTGGGCGTGGGCATGCTCTACCACCTCTACTCGAGCTTGCTAGCTGGCCGTATCACCTCCTTTGTGCTGGGCAGGCCAGGTGTTCCAGGCAGCGGTGGTAGCCTAATGGACTTGCACGAGCTGTTGGCGGCAGCGGCCCAAGGCAGGGCTAAGTTGCGTTGGGTGTGCGAGGAGAACAGGCTCCATGTGCAGGCCAAGGGCCAGATCTGCTAGGGGGCTAAGGAGATGATCAGCAGTGACCTGCTCTCCAACCGCAAGCAAAAACAGATGGGATGGAGTAGGCGCATCCGGCAGTCTGCATCACGTGCTTCCCCCCTCCCCTACTCTGCCTGCTGCTGGAGGGCCAGCCTGGTATTCACAGCAGCCTGCAGAGCCTCAGAGTGCGCCAGTCATGGGGCCGGTAGGCTGTGGCTGCTGACAGACAGTTGGCCCCCATGCGCTCGCTGTGTGCGGAGGCCAATGGTATCAGGCAGCAGCCACCCTGGCCCCTGCCTCACCTTGCCTTGCCCTGCAGCAATGGCACCTCTGCCCTGCCCCTTGCCTCGCCTCTCATCACCCTGCAGGACGAGCCTCCTGCCCACCATCCCACCCACCAGAGACCCCCTGGATCTCCCCTAACCCTGCCCGACTCCCACAGACGTCCCTCCCCATGAGCAACATCAAGGTGGCCACGCCCACCCCAGCCACGCCCACCCAGTCTGCCATGACCACTGCAGCCACGTCCACCCAGTGGCCATGCCCACCTGGCACCCGACGATAAATAAGTGGGGTTTGGGTTGCAGTTTGGGCACTCGGTCTCTAAAAGGTTCGCCATCACTGGCCTAGCTGTACCCCCTCCTGGAGTTGCAGAGGAGAGCTCTCCGAGGCTTCCCCTCAGTGAAATAAAAGGCTCTCCACTTCTGCCAGGTGGAACTTTTCCTTTTGCAACAACTTTTACCAGATGTATAAATTCAGTCTCCAAAATCACAGGGGCTTTTCAT
Organism: Protobothrops mucrosquamatus; assembly: GCF_001527695.2. Lineage (NCBI taxonomy): Eukaryota > Metazoa > Chordata > Lepidosauria > Squamata > Viperidae > Protobothrops > Protobothrops mucrosquamatus. The sequence goes on along the minus strand of NW_015386515.1, from coordinate 609,982 downwards.
GTTCATGATGGTGGTAGTAACAGGTAAAACAATCAGCATGCTCATTTATTAATGCTTCATTAGTAGAAACTGTGTCCAGCTTTGAGGGCAATTAATGACTGAACAATTGTGATGGGCTCTATGTTTGGTGTGAAAATTACCGTATTATTAAGTGCTTTCAACAGATGTAAATCATGTGCACCGAATAGTGCAAGCTGGTGCTTAAATACTCCATCATAGAGTTTGCTCCTTTACTAGTTCACTTGATTACAGCTTTGACCTGCAACCCTGTTGTGAAGAAAAGTCAGGTTGTGGAAGCTAAGTATCCAGTCCCTAGCTATTGATGCTTCCTGGATCTCCTTTGTTTTAACTGAAACATTAAGATACAGAAAATGGAGAACTTCTGATTGAGAGCCATGACAAGCTAGACATGCCTTTAGTGTACTTGTGTCATAGGATGGTGTTACAACAGGGTTGACAATTAAATGATGGATCTGGGCTGCTAATACCTCTCCAGAGTAAAGAAAGATCTTGAGATCTTAGCCAACTTGACTCTGCACCCCTGTTCCTCCTGAGTAAACCACAGGAATTGCCATTTTGTGGTTTGCTAATGGGTTGAGTGGCTGGGAGTCAAGGGAGGAACCATCTTTGCTCACAGACCTCAACACAACCTTTTAAATTAAGGACTTTAAGAGTGACTGAGCCTCATTTCTTAATAACTTTGGATTTGTGGGGTTTTGTTTTTGGTTTTCTTTAGAAGTGGCAATTTGTACTGCACTCACTAGGTGAGTTGCCTTCTCTTTAGAAAAAGAAAAAAAAAAAAGATTTTAAAAGATTTTGAAAAATATTATTTTCTGGAATAAGTAGCAGAAGTGCTTGTTGGGATGAAGGGAGGATTTACTTTTTTTCTTTTTCACACTATTTTTTCCTTTTCTTTCCATATTTATTATTAAACTTATATGTCACCCACCTTGCCTAGAGAAATTTTTATAATTTGTGTAGTTTTTATTCTTTTTAATTGTAATCTCTAATAAAATTATTTGAAAAAATAAGTTTCAGAGAATGGAGCAAAGTGGAGAACAGTGGGCCATGCATGCAGACATACTTGATGGTTTTAAATTCAGATCTGCATACTGTCTTAAGCTATAATGTATGTTTGTTTGGAGGGACTTAGCCACTATAAACTATATTTGGCAGGACTTAGATGGGTCCTAAAGTTGCCATACTGTAAAGTACTCAAAAATCATTGAGTTCCTGGCTACTCATCTCTGAGGAATTCCAGTAGGATGAAACTAGTCATATGGTGCCTCCTTGTGGTCAGTGTGACTTAAAATACTATGCAGGATATAAATTGTATAAATTCTCCTACCATCCAAGAAGGGGGTGGAAGTCATTAAAAAAGTGAGTATGGCATAATGTCATATCTTAGTACAGTGGTGGCAAACCTATGGCATGCGTGCCAGAGGCGGCACTCAGAGCCCTCTCTTTGGGCACACGTGCCATGCCCCAGAGATGGCAACTGTCCCTCTTCAACCAACCGCTCGTTAACTCGCTGAGGTCCCATGTGGCTGGATGCATCCCAGCACAGCTGGTTTCCCTCCCCCCCCATCCCATCCCTCCTGGCCTTGCATGCTCTCCTTTTCCCGGGCACAACCCACTGCATCGCCTCCTCAGGTGTCTGCTGGCTGTCCAGCTCAAAGGCGGCTTCTCTGAACTGCTGGCGATAGGCTGCGGAGCTCCAGAATGTGCCGGTCGAGGGGCCGGCAGGCTGTGGCTGCTGACAGACACTGTCGCCCCCCATGTGCTCGCTGGCCTCTATGTGCGGGGGCCGATGGTGTCAGGCAGCAGCTGCCTGGCCCCTACCTCGCCTTGCCCTGCGACAATGGCACCCCTGCCCTGCCTCACCTTGCCTCACCTCACCCTGCAGGACGAGCCTCCTGCCCACCGCCCTACCTGCCAGAGACCCCCTGGATCTCCCCCAACCTTGCCCAGCCTTCACAGGCGTCCCTCCCTGCGAGCAACATCAATGTGACCACACCCACCTTGGCCACACCTCTCCAAGTCTGCCATGACCATCACAGCCACACCCACCCAGTGGGCCACGCCCACCTGGCACCCGGCGATAAATAAGTGGGTTTTGAGTTGCAGTTTGGGCACTAGCTCTCTAAAAGGTTCGCCATCACTGTCTTAGTATATGTACCAGAGGTTCAACTTAATTCTACATCCTATGTTACTTTGAGCTGAAACTGTTAAAATCGTTGTTTAAGATATGCATGTGGATGCATATCTTAAACAACGATTTTAACAGTTTCAAAAACTCCAAAAATTCTTAGAAAAAGAAAAGACTTTGCCTTTCTGTCTGAGGAGCTTAAAAATCGACAGGTCCAGTTTAGATGGGAGATACCTATTGGAATAGTGGTGAATTATGCAGGGACACGATATAGACTTAATACAATTTTAAAGGCAAAAGATTTTTATACTAATGTCCTGAAAGCAGGTTCACCACCATCTCCACGACTTAAGAGAATAGAAGAAAGGCTGGAAGATAAACATCCAATTGAAGGTGCAATGTCATTGGTGGTTGGAGATTTAATGCAGGAGGGGCCTATTGAACAAAGTTTGGAGGTAAAGGATGATTCAAAGGAACAGAGGATGACTCATGCTGCGTATAGACGTAAAGACAAGGAGCAGAAGCAGAAGGCTAATTCTGGATCAATAATACAAGGCCCGATTACTACAGAGCCAGTGGGAGGGGCACGACCGAAGAGATTAACGGCTGATCTTCAAGTAGTGTTCCAGAGGCTCCAGGCCACTAAGGATGGCAAAGCTACTGACATGGAATGTTAATGGCCTGAATTCACCACAGAAAAGAAAGACAGTATTTCACTACTTGAAACAACATAAAAATGACATTGTTTGCTTGCAGGAGACTCATATCGTGGCGAAAGATCAAAAGTATTTGATTAGTTCTCAGTTGGGATCACATTTTATTGCCTCTGCCCCAGATAAAAAGGGGGGAGTGGTTATTTATGTAAGAAGAGACTTATCGGATAGATTAATTGAATCTGATATACAAGGAAGATATGTTATTATTGAACTAGTGCTACAAGGCAAGAAAGTTCTTATTATTGGATTATATGCCCCTAATCAACAACAAAAAAAGTTTTATAAGTTCTTACATCAAAAACTAACTGAATTGGATTATAAATCTGTTATTATGATGGGTGATTGGAATGTGTTTTGGACTCAAGTAAAGACAAGAAGGGATCTTTCAAAAACTCTCCTAATAATTCTAAATTACCTAAAGCTTTTTTTTATTTGAAAGATGATTTGGAATTTAGAGATATTTGGCGAAAACATAATGTGGAAGATAGAGACTTTACCTTTTTTTCAGATAGGCATCAATCATTTTCCAGAATTGATTTTTTTTTAATTACTACTGATCTTTTCTCCATGGTCAAGAATGCTAAGATTTTTCCTAGAACATTGTCGGATCATAGCCCTGTATGGTTGGAGTTATTTGCTGAAGATGGGAACAGAAGATCTTGGAGATTAAACGAAAATTTATTTAGATATGAGGTGCTTTCGCAGAAATATAGAGAATATTTGAAAGAATTTTTTGTTTTGAATATGCATAAAGGCACTTTGATGGCAATGGTTTGGGATGCTAGTAAAGCTTATATGAGAGGGGTTTTGATTCATATGAATAATGGATACAGGCGTAAGCAGATGCAAAAACGTAAAGAGCTGGAAGAAGAGATTAAATTGAAGGAGAGGGCTTTTATTTTGAACCCATCAGATAATAGATTAAAGGTTTCTATAAATATGTTGAAAGAGCAATCTAATATGTTAATGGCTGATCAGGTTGCAACTAATTTGTGTTACGCGAAACATAATACCTTTTGTAATGCAAATAAGCCTGGTAGGTGGTTGGCTTATCAATTACGGAAGAAACAGAAATCACGTATTATAGAGAAAATAGAATACAAAGGTAAAGAGGTATATCAACAAAAGTTGATTAAAAAGAGTTTTTTAGATTTTTATACAAAATTATATGCTAGTGAAAATATACAAGCTTTAGATATAGATAAGTACCTACAGGCAGCACATTTTCCTAGACTTTCAAATGAACAACGAAAGGAGATGAATTGTTTAATTACGTCTGAGAAAATTATTCTGGCAATTAAACAATTAAAAGTTGGTAAGGCCCCTGTTACAGATGGATTATCAGCAATTTATTATAAAATATTATTTGAAGAGATGATAGAACCATTAAAGGAACTTTTTAATAGTATCCAGATTGGAGGAGAAGTGCCTCCGTCTTGGAGAAGGGCTTTTATATCGCTGATTCCAAAAGAGGACCAAGATCTTACCCAGCCTAAGAATTATAGACCTATATCGCTTTTGAATACAGATTGTAAGATTTTTGCTAAAATATTGGCAAATAGATTAATGCAAGTTTTGAAGCAAATGATTCATAGTGATCAGTCTGGATTTATAATTGGAAGATATATGAAATATAATGTAAGACAAATTGTTAATTTAATTGAGTATTTGGATAAGAACAATCAAGTCCCGGCGGCATTGATATTTTTGGATGCTGAAAAAGCTTTTGATCAGTTAAATTGGCAATTTTTATTGAAAGTTGTTGATAAAATGAATTTTGGGGATAAATTTTTATATTCTCTTAGGGCTATATATCAACAACAATAGGCACAAATTATAATTAATGGGGGATTAACAGAGGCATTTAAAATTAAAAAAGATACAAGACAGGGATGTCCATTATCGCCATTGTTGTTTGTTTTAACATTGGAGATTTTACTGATCAAAATTCGTGAATCAACTATAATAAAGGGAATAAAAATAAAACAGAATGATTATAGGTTGAGAGCTTTTGCGGATGACTTGGTTGTGACATTATCTCAACCGATTCAATCGGTTATAGACTTGATGGAAATTATAACTCAGTATGGGAAAGTTTCTGGTTTTAAGGTAAATAATAATAAGACTAAAATATTATCTAAAAATATGACTATGAAGGAAAAGGAAATGTTAGTTAAATTGACAGGTTTTGAAATAGTAAAAAAGGTTAAATATCAGGGAGTACATATTATAGCTTCTAATGTAAAATTGTATAAAAATAATTATGAGAAATTATGGTTAAAAGTACAAAAGGACTTAATTAATTGGAAAAAATTACAATTATCTTGGTTGGGGAAAATTGCAGCTGTTAAAATGAATGTTCTACCAAAGTTTCTCTTCTTGTTTCAAATGATACCTATTTTGAAAAAAGATGCCAATTTGGATGAATGGCAGAAGGGTATTAATAAATTTATTTGGGCGGGGAAAAAACCAAGAATTAAATTTAAGATCTTACAAGACACACGGGAAAGAGGAGGACTTAAGGCGCCTAATTTGAAATTATATTATGATGCGGTGGTTTTAACATTGGTTAGTGATTGGCTTAATTTAACAAATAAAAGTATACTTCATCTGGAGGGATGGGACTTATTATATGGGTGGCATGCATATTTGATTTATAATAAAAAAGTTGACAAGGCTTTTAAATCTCATATTTTAAGAAGTGCTTTATTGCATGTCTGGAAAAAGTATTATTATAAGTTAAATTACAAAATACCAATTTGGGGGATTCCTGGACACGTGATAGAGGGGTTATCTATGGGTGTGAATTTGGATAGGATTTCTTATAAGGAATTACTTAGAGTGGTAGGGAATGATTGGCAATTAAAATCGTTAGCTGAGTTAAAGCAAGAAAATATTGTACAGTCTTGGTTTCAGTATAGTCAATTGCTGGTTAGGTGGAAGTTAGATCAAAAGGTTGGTATTACATTAATGGAGGAGAATTTGGTAAAACAGATTAAAGATCAAAATCGAGCGCATATAAAGAGAATTTATAATGCTTTGGAATTAGTTAAAGATTGTATGGTAAAGTGGGCCCAAAATGTTCAAGAACCGATATATGGGAGGTAATTTGGGTTAGAAATGTAAAATTTACCCAGGCCCAAAATTTAAGAGAAAAATTTTACAAAATGTTTTATAGATGGCATCTGGATCCTAAAAAGTTGTCTTGTATGTATCCTAATTTACAGCCCAAATATTGGAGATGTGGTAGCTTGGATGCTACTTATTTTCATATTGGTGGACTTGTAGAAATATAAAAGCTTTTTGGATTAAGATTTGGTGGAACATTCAAAAGATTTTCAAGAGAAAGGTAAAGTTCACTCCACAATTATTTTTGTTGGGTGTTATTACAGATTGTGATACTAAAGAAACTAATTTGATGTTGAATTTGATAACAGCTGCAAGGTTATTAGTAGGGCAATATTGGAAGAAGGATTGCTTGCCTACTATAGAAGGATGGACACTTAAAGTGTCAAATTTAGCAGAAATGGCTAAGATTTCTGCCTATTTGAAGGATCACTCACAAGAAAGATACTTTTCGGTTTGGAGAAGATGGATAGATTATATTCAGAATAAATATGGGACTAAAAAGTTCCATTTAGCTTATGAGTAAATTTTAGAGTATTATTAGTATTAATAGTTTATTATAGTGAAATTTTTATTAGTTTTAATTATATGATATTATTATTACTTTTAGTATTAGTATTGTTTAACAATATGGATATTCTATTGTTTNTATTATTATTATATTTATGTTAAAGGGGAGAGGGGAGGGTTTAGGGTGGGTTGGTTTTGGGGTTTATATTGTAACTTTTATAAAACTTTTTAATAATAAAAAAAAGATATGCATGTGGAAAAGACATACAGGAATGAGGTAAATTCATAGCTTAATGCAGTATTCGAGGTGTGGTCTTAGTAGGGTTTTATAAAGCGATACTAATACCTCACGTGATCTTGATTCTATGCTTCTGTTTATACAACCCAGGATTGTATTAGCTTTTTTGGCTGCTGCTGCACACTGCTGGTTCATGGTTAAGTGATTGTCCACTGGGACTCCAAGGTCCCTCTCACAGTTACTGTTTTTCAGCCAGGTCTTGCCCAATCTGTACTTGTGCCTTTGATTTTTCCTACCTATATGTAAAACTTTACTTTTCTCCACACTGAAACTTATTTTGTTGGATAGGGCCCATTGTTCAAGTTTGTCAAGATCTTTTTGGATCCTGAGCTTGTCTTCTGGGGTGTTGGCTACTCCTGCCAGTTTGGTGTCATCTGCAAATTTGATGAGTTCCTTCAGTTCCCTCATCTAAGTCATTAATGAAGATATTGAAGAGTACTGGGCCTAAGACTGAACCTTGACATTAATACTTCCAGATGCAAGGCCTGGATATTTTCTAAGATCTACCAAACCACCGACAAAACACTGGTCCACTTGTCCCAAAGATAGATTCAGAAACATTTGTACATCAAAATACTGGTGACCCTCTAGGCCAGAGTTCTTCAAACTGTGTTCCATGGAAACCTAGAATTCCCCAAGAACTTGATGGAATTATGTGAGAGACCAAGCCTCTCCACCATTAATATTATATTATTTTACAACATGGGCTGGCAAATAATTTTGATCTTGTGGACTCCTGAGAAGGTCTTGGAGACCCCCAAGACCACACTTTAAGAAATACTGCTCTAACTTCCTTCTCATTTGCCAATTAGATTTTTAATTAGTTTCCTGGATATCAGGAATGAGGATGCAGAATCTATAAGGCATCTCCTATGAGGAGAAGCTCTAGCAATGTATGCTCACTTTCATCATATCTTCTTCCACCTCATCTTAAGTGGAGATTCTTAACACATAGCCTCTCTTTGCATGCCTTCTGTGGGCAAGTTCTATTTGGAATACAAAGTTTCACAGACAAGCAAGGGCCAGGCCATGTGGGCCTTTAACCCTTATGACTAGTAACCTGAACTATATTCAGAAATTAACTAGCCACTGGTGCAGGTTTTAAAGTACTGTATTATGTGAGACTTACACATTGTTTACATTAGTACATCAGCCACTCTATCTGGCACTGAAACAGTTCCACATAAATAAATATTGAATTACAGTATTCCATACATGAAGTGACAAGGGAATAAATTATCATTACCAGCACCTGCTGTTTTAGGGAAAGCCAAAAATGGCACATTGGAGAAAAGCTTTCCTGGCCAGTTTTCCCCTGCTATTCCAGCTAAAGTTGAGAATCCAAAATAACCCCTGTGTTTTGGAGAAGAATGGCAGACTGAAGACAGCTCCCCCAATAGGGGAACCCACCTTTGAGGCCAAGGAGCCAACGAGTAAATCAATTCCCTTTGGACAAAGCGAGGACATGGGATCACCCGAGCTGTGCTCCATACAGATGTTTCTCATGAGGAAATTGCAAACCAGCAGTCTCTGAAAGGTGGGAGAGCCGAGAGGCAAGGGAACTTGACATAGTTGCTCCAACTTCAAAATAAGCCTTTCAAAACATACTAAGTTTGAATTTTCAGTGCTAAGAACTTTTGGAAATTGCCAATTTATTGCTATAAAAAAGTTAGACACCTTCAAAATGACAAGGCTGGAAACATTGGGTGAATTGCTTCAATCCTTAATATAATGAAATTGTATTTTTATAAGCTTTAAGAATTCAAAATGAACAGCAGAAAACAAGTCAAGGTTTTGGCTAGAGAAAATTTTACATGTATTAATAGCCCAGAAAACATTAGAATACTGGGTTTTGAATATTAAGTCTTTAAAACTAATTTTGTATGTTTGTTTTGATATAATAATAATAATAATAATAATGATGATGATGATGATGATGATGATGATGATGATGATGATGATGATGATGATAATAATAATAATAATAATAATAATAATAATAATAATAATAATAATAATAATAATAATAATAATAATAATAATAAAGTTGGAAGGGACCTCGAGGTCATCTAGTCCAACCCCCTGCTCAGGCAGGAAACCCTATACCATTTCAGACAAATGGCTGTCCAGTCTCTTCTTAAATATTGGAGATAAAGAAGACAAGTAACTTATATATATAAGTAAGTAATATATATTTTTGAGGAACTGGACCTGGATTTTGAATCAATTATGTCAGCTATGTTGTGTTTTCTTGGAAATAGTTTGTTTCCAAAGAGGAAGTTACAGGGGGGAAAAATCAGCAAAGTCCATTAGAGATCAACATTAACGAGTGTTTGTCATCAGATGTTTTTTAAAAATTGGATGAGGTTTTAAAAACTAAGAAAATAAAAATGACTATCACAGAAAGTAATTGAAACCTTTTTTTTTTTTTTTGCTGGATTTACAACAAGGTTGCTTAAAGATGGTGGCAAAAACATCTCAGAAGGACCTCCCTTAGTTTTGGGAGAGGATGAATACTTTCAGATGTGCAGGACTGGTATCGGTCTAGTGAAATACTCCTGACAAGAAGCACACCCAAGTGTACTAGCTCTGTCTTTATTGTAAGGTCACATGAACAGAATCTTGCAAGATAACTTTCACCACTTCTCCTCCTTGACTCAATTTTTGTTTATCAGACCGTTCTTTAGGCTGCAGTTCTTCCTCCTGTCTCCTAAATTTAATCCCACATACCATTATAACCACTGTAATTATCAGAAGCAAGTGCAATGTCTGTCCCTTGCCCAAATGAAAAGGGTCCAGATAATCTCTTTTTCCAAAGTCTTTTGGAGCTGATCTCAATCAATCAATCAATCACAATAGAGCAGGAAGGGACCTTGGAGGTCTTCTCATCCAACCCCCAGACAAGAGACTGTCTAGTCTCTTCTTAAAAACCTCCAGTGAGGAAGCACCCACAATTTCTGAAGGCAAGCTGTTCCACTGGTTAATTGTCCTCACTATTAGGAAGTTTCTCCTTAATTCCAGGTTGCTTCGCTCCTTGATTAGTTTCCGTCGTTTCTTGTCCTACCCTCTGGTGCTTTGGTAAATAAGTTAAGCCCCTCTTCTTTGTGGCAGCCCCTCAGATCCTGGGATACTGCTATCATGTTACCCCTGTTTCTTCTTTTCTCTAGACTAGCCATACCCAGTTCCTGCAACCGTTCTTCATGTTTTAGTCTCCAGGCCTTTAATCGTCTTAGTTGCTCTTTGCACTTTTTCCAGAGCCTCAACATCTTTTTTGTAATGTGGTGACCAAAAGTGGATGCCATATTCCAGGTGTGGTCTTACTATGGCTTTATAAAGCAGTACTAATACTTCACATGATTTTGATTCTATGCCTCTGTTTATACAACCAAAGATTATATTAGCTTTTTTGGCTTCTGCTACACACTGCTGGCTCATATTTAAGTGATTGTCCACTAGGATTCCAAGGTCCCTCTTACAGTTACTGCTTTTGAATCAGGTTTCACCTAATCTGTACCTTTGGTTTTTCCTGCCTAAGTGTAAAACCTTGCTTTTCTCCACATTAAATTTCATGTTATTGGATAGGGCTCATTGTTCAAGTCTGTCAAGGTCTTTTTGGATCCTAAGCTTGTCTTCTGAGATTTTGGCTAGTCCTGCCAGCATAATATCATCTGCAAATTTGATGAGTTCCCCTTCTATTCCCTCATCTAAGTCATTTATGAAGATATTGAAGAGTACTGGGCCTAAGACGGAACCCTGTGGCACCCCGCTGCTTCCTTCCTTCCATGTAGATGTAGTACCATTAAGGACAATTTATTGAGTACTGTTTGTCAGTCACTTACAAATCCATTTGGTGGTGATGCTGTCTATCCCACATCTTTCTAGCTTACCAAGAAGTAGGTTGTGGTCTACTTTATCAAATGCCTTACTGAAATCTAAGTATACTATGTCTACAATATGGTCTACTAATTTAGTCACTTTGTCAAAGAGTGAAATAAGATTGTGTCCTTTAAAGAAACAACTGATGCTCTCTTCAAGGACATGGGCATCTCTCCCTCCCTCAATGAGGCTTTCACAAGAGCCAATTCTTCTCCATCTCCTCTCTGGCATACAAGCCAGGTGTGGAGCATCTAACAAGCTCCTAGGTGGCAGAACTCATTTCGCCAGAACTCTGTCCACTTCCTCAGAATCAACAGCTCATGTTACCCTCGTCCATTATTCAGATTTTGTCCAGCTGGCTTGCAACTCCAAGGAAATGGGAGTGATTTTTATCTTCAAAGTGTTTCTGCCTGTGGACAGTTCTTCCCAGCTCATCCTTCCTGGATCCCTTTAAGAAGTGCTACTCTATAGTTGCAATAAGGACAGATGGTGAGTCCACCTCACTGTCCTCATTGCTTTGGTTTAGAACTGAACTTGGGCAGGCATCCATGTCCAGTAATGATTGCTGCTCATCTTCTATCAGTGCCTGCTCTTCCAATGCTGCATCTCCAAGTGGCCCCTACAATCAGCATACAAGGACAGGACTTTCAACTCCATATTCCAAAGTTTGATCAAGTTTCTGACAGAACTGCCCTCCCCTTTGCTAAGAATGGCTGCTGCATAAAGCATCATGTATTTGTCATCTTCTACTCCTCTTCCCCCACTCCCCAGGCAAGCACTATCCATGGAATAAAAAGCTTTTCCAAATTCAAACAATTCAAATTAATATTATCTGTTTTTGTGGGGCAGAATTAACCTCTGAGAATTACCCTACTTAAACCCATTGATCTTGGAGGGGTTCCTTCCTTTTTTAAAATGGCGATTTATCTCTTTTTTACCTTTATGTTCCGGCAGCTTCTAGATTTGGCCCATTTTTTTCTAATTGAAGCACATTCTGGATATTTCCATTTTTAAAAAACAAAACCACTTCCAGATACTGCTTCAAATTCTATTGCTTGCTCCCTTCCCCCCTTCTGAAGGTTGAGCCAGAATATTGGCTCTGCCAAACCCTGATGGCATGCATAGATAGATGCATACACAAGACTTCCACCCAAAGCTGTGGTTCTGTCTCTGCATTTTTCCTGCTCCACAGGGATGGTTGATAATGCAAAAGATGTGGTGGGATCTGATGCTGTCACATTGCAAGTTTTACTTTCACACACACACACACACACGCACACACACACACGCACACACACATACCGTGACCATCTGATTGGCAGCCTATGAGTTGGAAGAGGGCAGGAGGGATGCTTGCAACACAATGACATCATGTCACATGTTTTTTATTACTAGATATTATGAGAGAAAAAGTAGGAGATGCAGGATTATATTGCTCTTGGCAACAGCTTGATCCATGCTGTAATATCTAATTCCAGCCTTAGTCCTCACCCCAGCTGAAACAAAGCCTAAGTAAGCTCTTGTAACAGTTGCTTGTATTCATCCTTCACTTTTTGCCTCCCCCATCCTTCCCCTTTCTTATGATGTCTCCCGCCCAACCCCCTCCCTTGTTCAAAAGTTTGGATTTTAAGCTCCTAAGAGCAGGGATCACCTCGGGGAGAAAATGGTTTATTTGCAGGTCAAGAAGCCAATGGCCATCTTGGCTGGAAAGTTGGGAATTCAAAGTCCCACACATCTGGAGGGTAAAACATAATGGGAGAGAATGGCTAAAAGCAACATATACAATGATGCTGGTAATAAAGATTTGAAGTGCTTTAGTGCCAACTCAGATTTTTTTCCCGTGCTTGTGCAATACAGCCAAAACTACATCACTGGTGAGCAAGATAGAGCTATCAGCAGATTCAGATTACTCCAAGATTTGCAGGGTGTGAACATATTAAAGAAAAATTATTTAAGATAGAGGTCTCTTAAAAGTTGACCCAGAAAAAAATGTAGTGACATGAAGGCTGGATGGAAAACAGCAGGGGTGTCCAAATAAGAAAAAAGGATAAAAGACACAAAGATAAAATATAAAGATACAGAACTGTCCTCTGAATAAGTAATTTCCTGTTTCACACTGAGAAGCTATTTACCAAAGAGTGCTTATAATTATGAACTTAGTCAGAACAGGGAAGAAAAGTCACATGAGTGGGTGGAATCCTATACTTTGTGCTGTAACATTTTGTTGCAGAGGTCTACCGGAGGGGGTTTATTTTCCCCATTCTGTTGCTAATGTACAAGTGTTAAGTACCATTGCTTATTTAATCAGAAGGGTGCTTAAGGAAGAGGAAAGCATATGTAGACTTCTTGCCATTCTGAAATAATTAAATATACTAAGTGGATCCCCCTGTAGATTAGGAGGAGTTTTGAAGGTGGCCAAATACAAGGTGAGGGAGAGGGAGTCAAACCGATGGGACATCGTTTTGCAGCTCCTTTGGCAGAGAACCTGGGTATCTAAACACATCAAAGGGTTGTCTGAGTCAGTCCAGTGACTTTAATATCTGGGGACAGAAGCAAACCAAGATATAGCTTTATTGTGGCAATATTTTAAGGGCAATCAATTGTTTCTGAGTGGAACCTTTGTAAGTTGAAAGCTGCACAAGAAGAAACCAGAGGCACTGCAAAGAGGAAGCGGCCAGCTCCTCAAGCAAGCTGCAATGTGCTTCAGTAAGTAAAGGGCAGGCGGGCAGGCAGGAAGGGATCTTAGTAGGTTGCTAGAAGCCCTGATTTGAAGCTCAAGTTCTCCTTTCCCCCTATGAATGTGTGGAAGGAGCTCAGATTTCATCGGAGATGAAGTAAGCAGAACCATAACTGTCTAAATCCTGACATTGTAACCAAGAGACATCTGAACTGGGGAGGTGAGGAAATGCTCGATTTTTTTTTCTTTTCCAAAAATGGCAGTTCTTACAAGGCAGGTAGGACCACAAAGCCAACTAAGGATAAACAACTCCTTTCTTCTTGAATAAAGTGTTACATTTGTTATAGCTTTTTCCGATATGTACAATCCTGTACAAACCAGAAAAGCAGCAACCAGTGCCAGCTCTACCTTTTCGCTAAATGAAACTGCCATTGTAAGGCAGAAAATGGTTAATCATGAGGTTGATTTCTATACAAACAATGGGGAAAAAACTTGGGAGATTTTCTCCCACATCTGTTCAAATACCTTGTCAGGTTTGAGGTAGTATATGCTTTGATTTGGCTGGATGGGTGATACAATTTGCTGCTTGACTTTAGGTCATTTGATGCAAAAGGAAAACCCAAATTATTTTGTTTAGAAGTGAACTGATTCTAAAAATGCCTGACCAAGGTCTCCTTATGATTCATTACTATAAAATGCCATTTCTATTGTCGGGCACTGATACGATTGGCCCTTTCCAGGGTGATTTGTGGAACCGGTGATGTACGATAGTCAGGCTGACTATCGGGCCTCGCATGCGGCTTAAGAAGACACGGACAACATCTTTCTTTGGTGAGGTGTGTAGAAGCAGGAGCGAAAAGACCCCTTGAGTTCTTACGCACCTACTTTTATTAGAGTATAGCAGGTATGGGAGTGGT
>NW_015386515.1:585254-591778 GCF_001527695.2 Protobothrops mucrosquamatus | reverse complement strand
ACATCAGGTATGGGAGTGGTTACATCTCAGGAGGGAGGGAGCATTTCCTTACTACCATATACGGTCTTTTTTGTGCCCTTTAGGAAATGAGGAAGTCACCTTAGGCATACGTGACATAGCTGTTGGTCACGTAGGCTAGCTTTTGTTTGAGAAAGTGCTTAGCGATAAGCACTGATACATTGTATAGAATATTGCAACAGGGCACAAGTACAAGGATTATCTGTCAGGATATACTAGCATACAATGATAAGCAGGCCATAAACAGGCCCTATATAAGTCCACGTGTTTTTGCTGGGTTTCCTGCAAGCATGCTCATAGGTGCAGAAATAACCAACCAGCCAAAAGCATCACACAAGAGGCCACAGCTGAATTATTAGCAGCTCCTCTTAAATAAGATTCATATGCCTCCAGTTATTCTAGGGATAGCTCTGCATCTCTTCCCTGGGATTCACCAGGCAAAAAAAGAAGGTTGGGGGGGTGGGGGGTATGCACTCCAGATGGCCAGAGCCGGCTGTATTTGTAGTACAAGCCTCAGCTCCAACAGATGTGCCAGGACGCCATATTGCAGACACAGATGTAGGAGTCAAGTGCTCTGTGAAGACATTACATCTTCCTTGGGAAATGAATTAAAACACACACACACACACGTGCATGCACACACACATATGCATGCTCGTGAGCAAAAATATCATTCCAACTACACTGGGCAAGAAATCTGTGGCATCTGTGCAGGTTGGAGAGTTAAATATGTTCTCTTAGGTTCCACCCCCAATAGTGCTCTCCCTCCCCCCCCACACACACACAAACACACATACTGCTGAATCTAAAGCATTTCAGAATATTTTGGATCAAAATCCACCCAGGATTTGCAGAGGCAATTAAAAGGGTTTTCTGCTGCATGCAAGTGTGATCGCTCCTCCTTGTTCATGCTTTAAAAAAAAATCTAAAGAATAAACACTCAGCATGGCACATCGAGGCAGAACTGTTCAGAGATGGCTAGCCAATTGATTTTATCATTTCCATTGTTTACATAAGAAAAGAGAGAGAGAGAGATGGTGCAGCACTGGACTGGGAGAACCTGGAACGGTTCCTGGCTTCCCCACAGGCTTCCCCACGTTGCCATAGGCTCAATATTGTTTTGTATTCCTATCTGCAAAACAGACCAGTAATTCTTAATAGCAGCAGCACCAATGACATCTTGGGATTTTATCCTGGGAAGGCAGGCCATTTTTAACCACTTCTTGTACATGGAGATATCGGTCTATTCCGTTCACAGCCAGATTCAGACCCTCTTATGGCTGGCATTCCAAGCCCTAAACCCCTATAGATGAAAACGGGGGCTCAGACCCCAAACTAAGGTCCTGAGACAGTAACTTTTCATACACACACAAATATACAAACAGACATTCAGAGATCCTTTTTAAAAATGTAACTTGGTTCAGGCCTGTTAGAAGTAAGTCTTCATCCTGGTTCATCCAAGCCGGGAATAAATAAGCAAACATGGCGACTGCTTTGGGAAGAAGGTTACAGTTTTTTGCAGAAGACAGATGGTCCTTACAAGAAGCAGCAGAGGAGAAGAAAAAGAGGGAGCACATGGGCAGAAGGTCTTTTTATACCCTCTAGCCCTGCTTGGAAGTTTCCTGTTCCTGTGGCATGAACTTTGAGGCTATTTCTGAGTGTTTTTCTAGGCTTTGATATCTGTGGTTTAATCCCATTATCATATCCTGCTTCCCAGGTGATGGGGCTAATGACTCTTAAGAGCTTGGGTGGGGTATGCAGATTTTCTCTTTGTCTTCTTGATTGCTCTGGCTTCAACTTTCTGATGGTTCCACATCTGCATTTGTATAAGACTAGCTACTGCTTTGGGCAAAGAGATGAGGCCAGGTTTGGTTTCTGCTTTTCAAAAAATGCTTTTAAAAATCCTTTTGGTGAACAATATCTTTCTTTCTGCCTTTTTAATATTTCCTTCTCTGGGCTAACTTCCCACAAGGCCCTACACATCTAGAGAGCCTCATCTTAATATTTAGAGATTGTAATTTAGAATACGATTGGTAATTTTCATTCCAATCAACAAACCTGACGCATTAAAATATACATTCAAATGAAGGAGAGAAGAAAGAAAAAATGGAATAGGAGTACAGTGAATTTCTTACCTTAACATAGAAGAATATGGGATGATGAGTCATTTCCATTCAAGTATTAAAATATTAAGAAATATAAAAGCTATAAATTGTTAACAATGTGACCTGATTGCTTGCGCATTTTGTTCTTCTTTCCCATCTGGAACACTTTAAATTTCTGTTCATTACTATCAGCCCAATCTTCACAGTATTGAAATTATTTTCTATAGGCTCTAAATCTAAATCAGAAGAATGTACGCTCTTTGGGCTGAAGACTGTACTTAGTTTTTGAGGATAGGAGGGACAGCTCTCCACTATGTGAGTGGAGTCCAGCTAAAATGTCATTTAATTTTAATTGTAAATATTAATGCCATAATGTGTTCAATTATTCTTTTCTGCTGCTCCTTACTGTAACCATTCTTGATTTTGCAGCATCTGGGAATTTACTAAATATACAGCCCACCCCTTTAAAGAGCCATCCATGAGAATATTGACGTCAGCTCACTTTAGAAACTTGTCTTCCTCATAATTACTTCCACTCAGCCAGCCACATTTACAATAGCTAAAATTTCTTTGTTTTCTTTCAAAAAGCAAATGCTGGTGGAGGAATCAAGCTGCTTCTGTTTTCATATGGCAAAGGTCCTTTACGACACAAATAAGCCAAATATATTTGTACTATGTATGCCCCTTTCAATATGCCCACTTGGCAAAGGTTTTCTCCTTAACCTCCTTGGAGTGAGACTTCTCCAGCTGGCAAATTAGGAAATATTGAATATGGCAGCTAGCTGGTTCTTCTTTGCACTCCTGCATTTAGAGAGAGAGAAAGAAAACCAGCCACAGTGCAGGAAATGGCAAAAGCACTCTTCAGGAGTCAGAAAACCACTGTGGAATATCAACAGCTTTGCCTGGAAGCAGGAACCGAAAGATGCTTCCATCAATGGGGACAAAGCAGCAATTGAGCGAATTGAAGAAGACAAGAAATGCCACCCTGAAACGGGATGCCTGAAGGTGGGCCCCATTTGAGAGTGGCAAATCCTCACAAGTAGAAGACCCTCGCCTGAAAGGATGACAGTAATACTTATAGGTTCTAAGACAGAAATTCCTTTAAATCACAAAGAAATAAAGGGAGTTGTAGTATAGTATGGTTAATATACTGTAGTATAGTTGTAGCATAGGTACCAAATTTGTTTCATTTAAAAGTAAGTGCTGTTCTTCAAACTGTTAACTCAAATTGTTTACAAACACTAAAATCACTAAAAATAAAAGCAAACTAACCCTAACACTTTAGAATACAAAAAAAATAGAATGATTATTAAATTACTTAATAAAGAAAGACCTGGGAAATTAACTTTATGTATTAAATAATAAAAACCCAAACGGCAATGTTCGTAAACAAAACAAAAACTTTGTTCAGCACGGAGCTGAAACATGTGAACATATTCTAGATTAAAAGCCTGGCCCTGGGACAATTTGCTTGAGGCTAAAAAGCTGTGGGCCCCAGATGAGCCTCGCTGGGCGGAGGATTCCAGGGCTGGGCCAAGGGGGATGCCACTGAGAAGCCAGAGTGGCTCCGCCACATCTCACCTGCCTGTTTGCTGAGTATGCTAGGTTGCCTCAGTAGTCCTGGAGAAAATTCTGGAATCTAAGAGTGGTGGTGTTTGAGAGGTCCAACGGGGTTGAGCTTAGCAGAAGCAGAGAAAGCATCCATTTTTCTGGAAATAATGTGCCAGGTTTGCCACCATTACTTGAATCAGGTGAAGATAAAGGACCTATTGTGGGTATAATCAGACGGAGTGTTCAGAAATGTGAAGATGTGTATGTATTCCAGTTCCCTCTAGTCACCACCCAGGCTCCATTTGATGTTAGTTTTCTAAATTTCCTTCACAGCCAGTCTTCCTGGCCACTCCTTTTTGAAATTACCTTCTCCCCAATTTCTAACCAAATAGAGAAAAGGAGAGCAGATCTGTATTATACAACTCCAGAATGTTTGGGTTTTTTATTATTTTATTTATGTATTCACTATATTTATATACCGCCAACTCCACAAGGATTCCTGATGGTTTCTATTATCTTCTACAAAATCAACCACACAAAAACATTAGAAATAACTATTAACCCTCTTCCAGACTTTCTGCTCCTAGCAACATGCTATAAATTAAAGGCTCTGCAAAAACACGCTGCTTTCACTGCTTTGCTAAACATCATCAGAATGGAGGACATCTGGATTTGGGGGCAGGGGAACTATTGCCAAAGGATGCAGCAAAGACTGAGAAACATTGTCTCCTGCTTCTTCCCACCAGCACCACCACCACCAAGTTCTCCAGCACTGAGATGGAGACTCCACCATTGGGTAGTAGACTGTATTCCTGCCCAATCAGATCAAGTCAGCCAAAGTTGCCACGCCCGTCCTGGACCGTTGATCTCTAGTCTTTGACTTGATCTTGCCCAGGACAGACGTTGCAAGTTTGGCTCTAGGCAGGTACAGTCATTGGTGGATCTCCATTCCCCTCCCAATTCAAAATCTTAAAATATTCACCTGTGCTTGCACTTAATTCGGTTTTCTCCATTTCCCCTCAACGATCCCTGTGGGTATTCACAAGGAGACTAACAGCTGTTAGTCTCACAGCTCATTTTTCAAATAGGATTGGGCCTGCAGGGAATCGAACGGGACTGCTTCTTACCAGACAAGAGGCCAACGGCTGTTGGACTCGGATCACCTCAAGCTTCACGGAGCTTGCGGCTGCGGCTCCGTGGGTTGGTTAAACGGGAAGGGACAAGCCCCGGGAGGCGATTTCCCTTCGATACGGCCTCACTCCGTCAGGAAGACATCGGCTGTTGTCTTCCTCTGATTCAAGCCTTCTTGGAGCCCGCGGCTGCGGCTCTGTTGAATCGGGCGCGTTTCGCACCGGGCAAAAGGGGGGGAGGTCCCTGGATTGGCTTCGGCGCCGTTCTTTCCTTCACGGGGCTGCGGCTGCAGTCCCCTTGGAGCGATCGTCGTGAGTATTTTTTCTAATTTGCTATATTTCGATCGCGGAGGTGCGTGCGCACGCGCGCTTGGCCTCCACTTCGATCGGCGGCTTCGACGGCCCTAGGGGACTGAATAAAGTTATTTCCCCCCGATTCCTCCATTCGTTGCTGATCGGCGTGCGGAGCTCCTCCGTGCGGGGGGGGAGTGACAAACGAGTTCTCCCTTTCTACAAGGGTGGTCATACTGGGTGGTCATATTTCTGTAGGGAGGTAGGCCGCCATTTTAGTAAGGCCGCCATTTTGTGTTCTTCATTTCTGCATTTAGAGGCAGCTCCCTTCCTTAGTCTTTGGAAATTTGGTGTCTCCTGGTCCTCATTTGGAATTGGTTAATTGGCACAGATTAATTGGCACTGTACTGGGATTCCAGACTCCCCATCAGCGTGTCTGTTCTTATCCACAGTATTTTCAGTACGAATTCCAGGCTCCCCTTATAGAGTGTCTGTCCTTATTCGTACTTAGTTTTCTCCCTTGGATTCCAGGTGCCCCAGCAGTGTACCTGTCCTTATCCAACTGGGATTATACCTGGGTTCCAGGCGTCCCTGCAGTCCGTCTGTCCTTACCCAGTGTTTGACATTTTCCTGATAACAGAAGCCCCCTATTGTGTTTCAAGGTTGTAGGAAAATGGAGGAAACTTCTCTTTCCTCAATGAGTGCCCCGCCTTCCTCATCAGGTACTCCTGGTCTGGAAGGCACTGGTAAAGCAACCCATAAGAGCCGCTCTACCGCCAAAACATCTAAACAGGTTGATAAACAAGCTACCAGGAGGCACCAAGCCTTGGAAAAGAAGTTCTCCAAAGCGCAGAAGAGAGCTAGGCTGGAGACTCATGGGTCTGCGGGGTTAAACTTAGAATTACCCCTAGGGGTTTCAACTTCTCCCAGGGGTGTTTGGTCGAGTGGGGATTGCTTCCCTCCCCCCGCACAAGGCGGGGTGGAACAGGTTTCCCCAGCTCCACAACCCTCCACGTCCAGGGCAGCGCAGGGGGGTCCTGAGGCCACCTTTACACCTACTGCGGCGGGGCTCTGCCCAGCAGAACCGATTCCCTTCCTTTCGGAAGAGCGTCTGGCGCTATTAATTAAACAGGCAGTCGACCATGCCCTTGACACTAGGGCCAGGGCGGCTAGGCCAGTCTCTTCCCTTCCAACCCCTCTTTCCCAACCTGAGGTGGAGGCTCATTATGTTCCATCTTCTCCTTCTGGGTCTGTTGTTTCTGAGGACTCATACCTCAACCAACCTCCCCCTGGTCAGGAAATTCTAATGTCAGAGGAGGAGGACGTTCCTCCAGAGGCTCCTGCATTTACAGGCTTATTTAACCCTGCTTTTTTTGTCACCATCCTGCGCAAGGCCACGTCTATGGCTCATCTAGGACAGGGATCCTCG
>NW_015386515.1:582742-584172 GCF_001527695.2 Protobothrops mucrosquamatus | reverse complement strand
AGGCTATCCATCATCTGCTTCACATCAGGGCCATAGAACCCGTACCGCTGGATCAGAGAGGTCAAGGATTCTACTCCATCCTCTTTGTTGTACCAAAAGCGTCAGGGGGATGGAGGGCTATTCTAGATCTAAAGGACTTGAATTTTCATATAGCTTACCACAAATTCAAGATGCAAACGCTCCGTTCCATCTTGGGAAGCGTCAGAAAAGGGGACCTCCTGACGTCTATCGACCTCACGGAGGCATACCTTCATATCCCTATCTCTCTGATCCATCGACGGTTTCTACGGTTTGCGTACAAGGGGAATCACTTCCAGTACAGGGCGCTCCCCTTTGGCCTCTCATCTGCTCCGAGAGTATTCACCAAAGTCTTGGCGGTCCTGGCAGCACATTTACGATTGATACCAGTAAGAGTCCACTGTTATCTGGACGACATTTTGATTCAGTCTTCGTCCGTCCAGACAGCATTGACGGACCTCAAAATGGTGATAAGCTTGCTCCAGGACCACGGATTTTCGGTGAATTTTCCAAAGAGCCACTTAAACCCCACAACGAGGCTCTTACACCTGGGGGCCGTCATCGACACCTTGGAATGCCGGGTGTATCTCTCTCAAGATCACAGGGACGGCATACGGGAGTCGATTCTTCGACTTCGCAGCAGCCGGTCGGCAACGCTGGTCAGTCTCTCCCAGTTGTTAGGGAAGATGATTTCTGCTATAGCGATAGTACCCTGGTCAAGGCTCCACACCAGAGAACTACAAAGGTTCATGCTTCCCTTTCAGAGGCGGAACCTCAGTGCTTCGCTCAACAGAGTGGTTCTCCCTCACCACGTGCTACGTTCCCTCACTTGGTGGCTGTCACCAGCCGTCCTCAGAGGGCTGTGTTTCAAGGAGCCGGACAGGATTGTCCTCACGACCGACGCCAGCCTGTTCGGTTGGGGGGCTCACATTCAGTCTCACTGGGTACAGGGCCGTTGGTCCGCATCAGATCTACGACACAATATAAATTGGCTAGAGTTGAGGGCCATCCATCTAGCGCTCCGGCATTTTCGCCATCTAGTATCACGGCGACACGTCCTGGTCCTCACGGACAATGTGGCAGCCAAGGCACATATAAATCGCCAAGGGGGAACTCGATCTCGGAGCCTGATGTCCGAAGCTCTTTCGTTGGGTCTCTGGGCGGAACGCAATCTGGCATCTATCATGGCAGACCATATTTCGGGGGTGGCGAATACACAGGCCTATCTTCTGAGCAGATCGACGATAGATCACGCGGAGTGGAGACTCCACCCGGGGATCTTCAAAGAAATTTGTCAACGTTTCGGCCTTCCTCTAGTGGACCTCTTCGCGTCCCCGTGCAATGCCCATCTACAACGTTTTTACTCCCGTTTTCCAACGGTGGGGGCGGAACGGACGGATGCCCTTCGGTGT
>NW_015386515.1:562120-581193 GCF_001527695.2 Protobothrops mucrosquamatus | reverse complement strand
TTAGTTTGGTGAGCCACAACGTCTTGCTGTCAGTCAATGGCTACGCTCGCGTCAAAGACTGGAGATCAACGGTCCAGGACGGGCGTGGCAACTTTGGCTGACTTGATCTGATTGGGCAGGAATACAGTCTACTACCCAATGGTGGAGTCTCCATCTCCGTGCTGAGAAAAGGCGTTCAGGTAAGACAACGCCCCATCTCCCATAAGCAGAGATCCACCCCAATTCAGGATAACCAAGTAACACGTCCATTGCCAGTTTGCTTCCATGTCCAATTCAAAGCCGTTCATGGCATGGGACCAAGTTATTTGACAGGGTCCTGACAGGGATGCTATTTGGGGGGCGAATGGTGGGCTAATTGGGAAGTTGCCACCAATGTAACATTCTTGACTTGGTTTTTTTTATTTTGCTAATGCTGTTATTATTTTAATATTTAATATTTATTATTTTAACTGTAAGCCACCCAGAGTCCCTTTGCAGAGTAAGATGGGTAGCATATACATTCAACAGATAAATAAAATAAAGATTGACACTTCTTGAAGAAGATCCAAGTGGAACCCTGGGTGCTCAGCCATAAAGGACTCTGCAAGTTGAAATCAGTATTTAAATTGTTCTTGGAACATTATCAGAAGCCAGTGCAACACCTGCAACTCCAGGATCATGAGATTATG
The DNA here is from genome assembly GCF_001527695.2 of Protobothrops mucrosquamatus. Classification (NCBI taxonomy): domain Eukaryota; kingdom Metazoa; phylum Chordata; class Lepidosauria; order Squamata; family Viperidae; genus Protobothrops; species Protobothrops mucrosquamatus. The sequence continues at coordinate 580,525 of NW_015386515.1, read as the reverse complement.
GGGGCTCTTGCTCATCAACATGTGGGTAGCTTCATTGGATACCAACTGTAGCTTTTGAATAGTCTTCAAAGGCAACTTCCTGAGCAACATCTTAATCCTAAACAAGATAGGGATACGGGTACCAATTCTCTCCCTCCAGGTAGGAGCCAAAGGTTGTCTGCAGTGATAGAGTAGCTCCACTTATCACAGTATTCTGAATAAAATGAGGGATGCCTACCTGGATTTTTTGTTGATGGTTTGCCAATGTCCTTTGGTTTGTCAACTTCAGTCTCTTCCCCTATATGCTGTTCCACCTGACTTCTGACTGAGATTTTAATCTTTTGCCAGGAATGCTGTGGAGATTTTTCTGGAAACAAATTCCACTGCTGCAGTGGAATTAAGCATATGCCTTCAGGCTGCAGCCTGACTGCAAAAGACTGCTAAAGTCCTAGAAACCAAAGAACAAATAGCAGTGTGGTGTGAAACTATTTTTTTAAATCAGGGGTTCAAAGGACTAGCTGATCTCAGCCTGGTTCAGCTCACCTGCCTGCAGGCTGCGGCTGTTATTCTTATATTAATCCTTAAAATAAAAGTTTTCCCTTTGTTGGGATGGTAGTCAATAGATGCTGAAAGTCCAAGCAAAAGTTTCTAAACAGATCCTATAGCCTTTAAACCAGGAGCAGATTTATCAAATATTGCTGAATTGTGACACCAAAAAACCTGAGCTAAGTGGAAGCAATAATTCAGCAACATCTGGTAGACCACCACGGGGTCCTAATCTTGGCATTAACTGTATCTCAGGCTACTTGTTGCACTGGTGGTAGGCAGGGCATATATAGCTAAAGAATTCACCAGATCCTGGGGACCTCCATGTAGCCTCCCTAACGCCCACCTTTTTGAGTGGAGTCAAGCCAGTTCAGTTCCCCACATCCTGAGCTCACAGCAGCAGCCAATGCTCGAGACAGCTACTTGCTTGTCTTCCTCGGTCTTCCCTCGGGAGTGAGAAAAGCTTCTGGGCTGTGTTTTTCTGTGGTGGGTATGGTTTTCCCTCAGTATGAAAGTATTTCATTGCATAACAATGTTATGGTGGTGGTAAAAGCAGAGTAGATTTGAGAACACTGTCCATAGGCATGTATGGCTAGTGTCTAGAAGAGATAATATAAATGCTGGTTTTATTGCTTTACACTGAATTTGTTTCTTTGGCATCCAGAGAGACAGACAGACAGACAGACAGACAGACAGACAGAATGTATATTCTTGGAGGGACGGCACCTTACCAGTTGAACCTGGTCCAGGAAACTTTCCCCCATTGAACATAACTCTAGTGCAAGGTTAGCTTTCTTTTCTGCTGTATACCTGTGGCACCTATGATCCTCATCTTGCCCCAAGAGCATGAATGAGATAGGACTACTAAGTCATCCTTAATTGGTGATAAAACAGTATTTTTCCTCATAAGTTGACAGTATCAAAAGTCAGTCAGAAGGATTAAGCAATCTGATCCACTTCATTACACTGTAGGCAAATCCAGGTCACCTGTAACAGAAGGGATCAGAGCAGGACTTTTTAGCCTCTTCAGTGTGATATAGACATGCCTCCCCCCAGTCCTCCATTAGCCTTACCTGATACCATTCTGCTGTTGTCTCTCCGTAAAAGCTGGGCAGTGACATTGTTAAGGCAGAGCAAGAAAACTACTTGCTCTGCCTTAACAATGAAGTGTATGAGAGAAATAGCATGACAGTGAAATGATGAAGCTGACACATTAATTGCTTCCCAAATACCTTCTGTTGCCTATGTAAAGAAAGGAGCAGAAGAGAGAAAGTTCTGCTTGTGACTCAGCCCCGTCTGGATTCCCCTCTCTTTTGAAGTCCTTGGTGCTCTTTGAGCTTGGTAGTTTTCTTGCGGACATTTCATTACCCAGACTAGGTAATGTCATCAGTGCTATTTTGTTTTACCTGTTCTTTGCTCTGGTTACAAAAGAACTGGGAGAAGGAAGAAGCCAGTGTGTCCTGCAGCCAGACATACTGTTGTGGTATCATGATGGAAGGATGCTTCTCCCTCCAGCTGACAATATTCTGAAGAGGAGGGTAACAAAGCCAGGGGAATCAACAGTTGCTTTATCATGTGTTACACATATAAAACGAGGAAAGCACCATTCAGCAGGGAGTCAGAACAAAGGCAATAGTGGCAATGGAGACAGTACATTTCATGCTAATATAGTGTCAGACCTGCCCCAATCCGATCCCTTAGGAAAGAAAAAGCTTTTTACTCCATTTGGTGAAAGCAAAGGGTTCTTTTACTAAGAGTAATGGTTGCAGTAAAGTCAAGCCAGCTCTGAAATCTCCCGTGCTCGCTGGATATAAAAATAAGGTGTAGGTTTGCCCCCCAGCCCATCCCTCCCTCCATGAACAGTCTGTTTCCAACCAACTGGAGCTCACCAAGATGTTTGAGAACTCTGAGATGTTTAGGGGTAATCAACAATGAAATTCAGGGTCTCCATGTGTGACCCATCCTCATCTCTATTGGTTTGGTAACAAATGTCGCTGCCCCCACCACCACTGAACCATCCAGCTGGCAAAAGACTATGGGCACTTTAAGCTGTTTGATTCTCAAGTCCAGTTTCTTGACCAGGGCAGGGTTGACCAGGCATCTGGTGCACCCGAGCCAGAAGGGCTACTAGGTTCCCTTTTTGCTCCGAGAATTGTACGATCAGTTCTATGGGGTTGGTCACTGGGTTGACTGGGCAACTTACCAAGGGATCATCATTGCAGTGCGACTCGCTTTCCACCAGGCTGCCCACCAGGTCAGTCAGAGTCCTCTGGCCCTCTGGGGGATGCGGTGATCTCTACAACTTCCACTCCCTTCAGGGCAGTTTCACGGGGTCGCTATTGTGGTTTTGCTGGTTTTGGGGCAGCAGCCTGAGTTGCCTTTTGGGCTTGGCATGCAGCTCAGCAGTCAGCAGCTTGGTGCCTCCTTCTCACACTTGAAGCAGCCAGCAGTCGCCGGCGTGAGCTCTGCTCATGTGGTGCCAGTTTTGGGGCCTCTTTCTTTTCAGGGGGAGATCTTCGCCATCCACGGTTCGGCCAGTATCTGGATTGAGTCAGGTTGATTTCCACTTCCTCTGCTAAGACATACCAGCCATGGGGGGGGCATCTCTGGAAATGCAGGTGTTGTAGACCTCATCACTTAGCCCATCTCAGAAGCATCCAATCAAGAGGTCTTCTGTCAGCCGGCAGGCCAGGTCGCGAAATTCTGAGTGTACTCGGCCATCCCCTTGCGCCCTTGGCTGATGATCTTTATGTGATCGCTGGCTTTGCGGTCGGCTAGAAGGTCTTTGAAGTACTTCCGAAGGGCAGCCAAGAAGCAGTTGAGGTTTCTCAGCTCCAGGGCACCATGGTTGTGGAGGGTGACCATCCATTCAGCTGTGTCTCCCACTAATGCCATGGTCATGCACCACACCTCAGCCCCTTCGGTGGCTATTTCTAGACCATGCTCTCTTTTTTTGTAAATTTTTTATTAATTTTTTTTCATACAATTCAGTAGTACTTATTCAAAAACATGTTGTCTAAGTTTATCATTCACTAGTACAAATTTAATTCCTAATCCTTTATTCTTTTCTCCAGCCATTGATAAAATAAGTCCCAAGTCTGAGAATATTCTGTTTCTTCTTTTTCTTTCAACCTTAAAGTAAGTCTGTCCATTTCCGCACATTCTAGTATTTTTTAAATTATTTCTTCCTCTGGTGGTATTTCTTCATTTTTCCAATATTGTGCAAATATTATTCTTGCCACTGTTATCATATGTAAAATCAAATATATACTTTGTTTATCAATCTTTTCTGGCATTATACCTAATAAAAAAAAGTTCAGGTTTAAAATCTACATGTTTTCCCAACATCTTTTCTAGCCAAGTATGTATTTTTGTCCAGTACCTCTTTACTTTATCACATGTCCACCAAACATGATAATAAGTACCTGACTTATGTTTACATTTCCAACATCTATCTGACATTTTTAAACATTTTTGCTAATCTTGCTGGTGGCAAGTGCCATCTATAAAACATTTTATATAAATTTTCTTTATAAGAAGTTGACGTTGTCAGTTTATAATTTCTTTCCCACAAGTTTTGCCATTTTTCTAATTCTATATTATATCCAAAGTTCTTTGCCCATGTTATCATTGTTTCTTTAACTTGTTCATCTTCCATTTTCAAATTCAATAAAAATTTATAGATTTTCTTAATTAGTTTCTCATCAGAGGTTAATAATGTCTGATCAAACAAGGTCTGCTCTTTATAAAATCCATACAGTTTAGCATCTTTATCACATCTAACTTGCATTTGTAAGTATGTCCACCATGATAGATCTACACCAGGGGTGTCAAACTCAATTTCATTGAGGGCCGCATCAGCATTGCGGTTGCCCTTGGGGGGCTGGGTGGGTGTGGCCAAGGTGGGTGCGGCCTACTGGGTGGGTGTGGATGGAGTGGGTGTGGCTACTGGGTGGGCATGGCCAGCTCTACATCATTCGCATCAAGGGTGCCTGTGGGGGCCTGGGCAGGAGTGGGATAGATCTGAGGGTCTCTGGCAGAAGGGGGTTGGACCAGGGCAAGTGCCAAGGCATGGTCCACTGGAGGAGCCTCACTGTTCCTCTCAGGCCATGTGGGGGGGGGGGTTGGATGGTGGTGCGGACTGCCCGGAGCCCTGGGCAGCAAAGGTCAAATGCCTAGCCTGGCCCTCGAGCACCCACGGCACCAAGCCCAGCCCCACTTCCCCAAGGGGGTGCCCAGCTGCACTTATCTCCTCCTCAAGGCTGCTACTGCTGTGCTTGTTCTCCTTAGCCAGGTTGCTCATGATGGGTACGAGGGCAAAGTCAGAGGGAGGCCCATTCCCTCTTCATGGGAGTAGACCCGGCTTTGTATCCAAAGCTTCCTTAGTAATAGGATGGGAGACCCCCAGGATAGGCCAGGAGGAGGGGGCAAGGGGATGGTGACCATTTACAGTCTCCATGACAAATTCTCCCTAACTTGGTCTTTGAGAGCTTCCTACAGTGCTCTCCTACCGCCACCATTAATTATGAGCCAGCAGTATGCTGCAGCTGTCGTAAAAGCTAATGCATTCCTAGATTGCATCAACAGAGGGACAGTTTCAACAACACATGATGTGATAGTACCACTTTATACTGCACTGGTGAGACCACACTTGGAATATTGCATCCAATTCTAGTCACCATGATAAAAAAAGATACTCTAGAACAGTGGTGGCGAACCTATGGCACTAGTGCCAGAGGCGGCACTTGGAACCCTCCCTGTGGGAACACATGCCGTTGCTCCAGCCCCGCCTCCCCCCATAGCTCCCTCCTCACCAACAGCCCCCCCGGAGGAGAATCACCCCTGGGTGTGGCCCGTGCGGAGCTGTACAGCCAAGCACATGGCAGCTGGGCAGCAGATGATGCTGCAGAGTGCGGGCGGAGGGCGTGGCCACCATGGCGCTGCAGGGCCGCCTGGGCAATCTGCGGCGTGCCGTGGATGGCCCAGAGGGTGGGCAGGGTGAGGGCGGAGCAGGGCGGGAGTAGGTGGGCGGAGCGGGGACGGGCCGGTTTTTGGGCACTCGGTCTCTAAAAGGTTCGCCATCACTGCTCTAGAAAGAGTGCAGAGAAGAGCAACAAAGATGATTAAGAGATTGGAGCCTAAAGCACATGATGAATGGTTACTGGAACTACCGTAAGTATCTCTAGTCTAATGGAGCACTAGGAGTAACATGATAAGACTCTTCCAAGTACTTGAGGAGCTGTCACAAAGAGGGAGTCAACTTATTCTCCAAAGCTCCTGAGGGCAGAACAACAAGCAATGGATCATTAAAGAGAAATCCAACCTAGAACTAATCAATCAGTGGGATGGCTTGTCTCTGAAAGTTTTGAGTGCTCCATCACTGGAGGTTTTCAAGAAGAGACTAGCTATTGTTCAGAATGCCTGGCAGGGGGTTGGATTAGAAGATTTCCAAAGTTTCTTCCAATCTTCCTATCCTATCCTATCCTATCCTATCCTATCCTATCCTATTGAGGAGTATACAACCTTGTTGCACTCTTGCTGTCAGCCTTACCAAGTAGGCCAGATAGGAAACATGGCCAGATAAGCTAATGCTACTTTATTATAAAGCTACATAATCAGAATCTTGTAAATTTGAAAGTACAAATCTCGTACCATCTCCTTTACAGCCCGAGAAGCTAGATAGGGTTCTTCCTGAGCCTCTTGCTCCATCCTTTATGCAGCTATGGGCTGTGCTCCCTCTTATCTGTCCATTCCCTAGACAGCATCTTTTCCCAAAGGTTATTGTCAGGACCCACTTCAATACCTCATCCCAAGAAAGCAGAACTCATGGAAGCAAGCTCTTCCAAAAGGAAGTTTTATTAGGAGAAACTGATAGTAGGCATACTAGACAGGATCTGAGGATTTCCTGTGCAGATCGATAGGTTAAAGTGTCCCCAAGCAAACCCCACCCCATAGTTCATCTGGACGATTCAGACCGGCCAATCCCCAGGTGTTAAGTCTACCATGGGAAAGGGGAGATAACATCCGGCCGGCTCTGGTCGTAGCAGTGATGTTTAAACGACTCTTTGCACCTTCTCTTGAGAGTGGAGAGGTAAGCTAGTTGTCGAGGTTGCATTCTTTTCTTCCTCCCCATTTGCTAGCTGACAGTTTAGGGAGAAGAAAGTATAGAGAGAAATAGAGCAGGAAAGCGAAGTGTTACATTGTAGCGATAGAGAAAGCATGCAGGGAAGCAAAGTGTTACATTGTAGTGAAAGAGGGAGCTAAGGCAATAAACCCTAGATCCTTCCCCCCTCCCCTCTAGGAGTATGGCAGAACCCAGGGAGAGAAGAGAATGGAATTTGGGTCAGAGAAGAAGAGCAAGGGAAGTATGAAATCAAATAGATATGGGTTCTGACAGTTATTCCCACATACCATTACATTTGCCATCCTGGAGCCAGTCTGTTTCATCATCTTCTGTCTCTACAATGGTGTCCTGGCCTGTACGTAAGTGTCTCTCATGAGGACAATGTTCTGGGATTCCCATTTTTCTGGGCACATTCCATAGGTTGATACGATGATGTGTCTACCTTTTGGCTTGAAGTTAATTAAAATGTGGCTTTAGTTCTGGAATAGTCATTTTTAAACAAATGATTATGTCAGTAATCATCTGTTAAAAAAATGAATATGCCAGAACAAAAGTCACATCTTAAATAACTTCAATCCAAAAGGTAGACACTACCTAAATGATTTTTAACTTATAAAACCTGAGTGTTACAGTTCCAATATTTAATAGACCCCTTAAATTCTTAAAGAGTTTTATGTGTCAAATGCAAAATAATAAGTTTTTCTTAATTAAGAAATGTATTAATCCTTTCAATTTCTTATTCTGTGCTTTAATACTTTGTTACAATTTCATATACCAACCATTTATAAATAGCTATTATAGGCTTATTATTTTCCAAAGATGTGATAAATCATCTAGCACTAAAAAGGATTTTGAAATATTTAGGTTTGCTGACATAAACCTAGCATAAAAAAGGTTGCACTCTACCCCTTTTTGTCAAAAGCCGCACAAATTGGAAAAAATACATTAATTTAATCCTGTTACTTGATATGACAGACTATACTCCATACCACATCCTGGTACTCCCAAAAGAAGGATTGCCTGCCGTGCTATTTTCAAATGAGGATTCTCTCACAATGCTAATTTGCCATGCTCATAAGGATTAAACCAGAGTTGATAGCCCACTGTACACACCTCCCCATAAATACTAAGTAGGGGGGAAATCTATAAGAACAATAATATTAAATCTGGCAGAGAGTTATTAAATACACAGGGAGAGGTTATAGTAATACTGCAATCATTTAATACATGACTCAATTTAATAAGATTCAGTATGGTGTTTTTTTGTTTTGTTCTTTTGTCTTTTCTCTTTCACTCTTTGTCTTGGCCCTGCACTTTGGAATACAAACTCTGTCATGTGGCTTAAGAGCTAAGTGTGAACTATCATCCTAGAAAAGGTTTCTAAGCACCTGCATTATAGTATTTTGATACTATACACCATCCCTCCATCCCTCCCTCTATGGTCAAGAAAGTACTAGAGAAAAAACCTGGTCAGTCAGACACTCCCCAGAATCACAAGTGCAGGAAAATCCCAGTTTGTGTTATCTCACACATTCCTGACCAGCCTCACCCACATATTGTTTCTTTAAAAAAACTGTTTTAAAACTTTTGACATGAATGCCCCATAAAACAAAGGCCTAATATGGTCCTATACTTCATGTTTTTGAAGATCTAATGTATTAGAACTGTATCAAAGAAAAGATTTTTCTGCTAGCTAAGAAATAGCAGAGTGTTACAATTAAATAATGAAGTTACATTTTAATCAGTCACTATAACTTACTATTTAAAACAATACGCTGCAAATGTCAGTGTACGTCAATGATATTCCAAAGACTGAATAGTTCTTTTTGGCTTTTGTCTTCAGATCAAGAGTGTTTTTTTAAAGATTAAATTAAGTACTGTATAGCAATTAAGGTAAGCTGTTGCATGCATTTGCAATTATACACAGACCGGCTCCTTAGGTATGGTGACTAGCTGCAAAGAGGCTTCAGTAAGAGGATTTATATTTGTACATAAGAAGACATGATCAGAAAAAATGAATTTGCTGAAATTCTTTCAGCTGTACAGCCAAAATAGGATACATCACTTCCTCTATATCTCATCCTCTTTAAATCTCTTTACCAGATATGCACCACTATTATTACTCTGCATCTTTTTTCTGAACCGGCACCCCTTTCTTTCTTTGGAGAATCCTGGAACATATGTTATTTGGCTGCCATGTTTCAAAAAGGAAAAAAGAATAAAAATATACCCAGTGCATTAGATTCCATTATGGAAAGGTAGCACTAAAGACCAATGATAATATTCGGCCTTTTTAAGGATCAAACTTGCTTTACTTTCATTGTGTGGTTGGCAACCATACTTGGTTTATTAGCAATTGTAACTGATCTACAACATTAGGTCTTGGAGAGGGGATTTTCAAGCAGCCACACTTTTATTGGCATAGCCAGAAATGACAGAGAATGGTGATGCTACATGGCATTATTATTAAACTCCAAAATGGAATGGAATGGAATAAACAGAGTTGCGGGGACCTTGAAGTCCAACCCCCTGCTCACACAAGAGACCCTATATCAGTGGTGGCGAACCTATGGCACGGGTGCCAGAGGTGGCACTCAGAGCCCTCTCTGTGGGCACACACACCATCACTCCAGCAGAGCTCACCAGAGTAGCAAGCACATGGCGTTGGAAGCGACAGGGCAGGAAGTGAGTGAGTAAGTGGTGTTGGCCCCCCGGGGATGCCCTGGAGATGGCAAGGGACTGGCCCCCACCGCCCTGGCCAGATAGTGGCCTCCAAGGCGCACATACAGGAGGTGGTAAGTGCATGGGGGCTGACAGCATCTGGCAGCAGGGGCTGCGTAGCCCTCTGTACCCTTGCCCCATGGGTGAAGCGCATTCCCCTCGTGCACCTCGGTGCCTACCCCGGCCACCAGCCACTCGCGCAGGTCCATTAGGCCTCCGCCCAGAGCTGCAGGCCCGCCCAGCACAAAGGAGGCGAAGAGGTCAGCTAGGAAGCCCCACATAGAGGTGGTAGAGCACGCCCAGAACTAGCAGGCAAAAGGCCACCCCGAGCGGAGAAAGCCAGATCCCCATCGGCAACATGGCTGCCCAGGCCCAACAGAGATGGGAGGGGAGGCACACAATCCTAACTGGGACTGGGGGGGCCATGGTGCCGATGGGGATCCAGCTTTCCCCGCTCAGGGTGGCCTTTGGCTTGCTGGGCATGGGCGTGCTCTACCACCTCTACTTGAGCAACAATAGGATTTTTTTAAGAGAGGGGATTCCTCTGCCCTGTTCTTGCTTGGATATTTTTGACTTTTGCTGAGACAGGATATACATTCTGGCATCTTGGGGTGCATTTATTTGTTAGAGGTGGGGGTGGTTGAAGAAAATTAGCTGTTTTTGTTCATGTTCTCTGTATTTACATAATTTATTTATTTATTTATTTATTTATTTATTAAATTTATATACCGCCCTATCTCCCTTACGGGACTCAGGGCGGTGAACAGGCGATACTAAAAACCACGATAATAAATAAATAGTTTCTGTTCTAAAATCGAATTAAATAACAGGCCTGTTCTAAAAACACACCCATACAAAACCCCCCACTGAAACATAATCAAACTACNCTTTAAAAGTTGTTACTAACACCTTGAAGCGCACCCGGAAGGCCACCGGCAGCCAGTGCAGCTCGCACAGGAGAGATGTTACATGGGAGCATCTAGAGGCCCCAAAAATCCCCCGCGCAGCCGCATTCTGAACTAGCTGGAGCCTCCGGGTGCACCTCAAGGGGAGCCCCATGTAGAGAGCATTGCGATAGTCCATAATATGCTAAACCAAACCAACCAACCATATTTTAACATGTAATCCCAGCCTATGTTGGTGATTTGTGGCACCGATAGTCCTCTACTTACGACCACAATTGAATACAAAATTTATGTTGCTAAGTGAGAAATCTGTCAAGTGAGTTTTGCCCCATTTTACGACTTTTCTTGCCACATTTGTTAAGCGAATCACTGCAGTTATTAGTAACAAAGTTGTTGAGTGAATCTGGTTTCCCCGTGGACTTTGCTTGTCAGAAGGTTGCAAAAGGGGATCACATGATCCCGGGACAGTGCAATCGTGATAAATGTGAGTTATCAAGCATCCGAATGTAAATCACATGACCATGGGGATGCTGCAATGGTCATAAGTGTGAAAAATGGTCATAGGTCACTTTTTTCAGTGCTGTTGTAACTTGGAATGGTCACTAAGCAAATTGTTATAAGTCGAGGGCAATCTGTATAATGGGGCTGTGCAAACTCAGAAAAGTGGGTTGAGTGAACATGGTCCTTGTGCTGGGCAGGCCAGGTGCTCTGGGCAGTGGTGGCAGCCTAATGGACCTGTGCGAGCTGCTGGTGGGGCAGCCCGAGGCGGGGCCAAGGTGCATCAGGTGCGCGAGAGGAACAGGCTCCACACACACAGGCCAAGAGCAAGATCTGCAAGGGGGCTGAGGCGATGACCAGCAGCGACCTGCTCTCCAACCGCAAGCAAAAACAGATGGGATGGAGTAGGCACATCCAGCAGTCTGCATTATGTGCCTCCCCCTCCCCTACTCCACCTGCCCAGTATTGGCAGTGGGCTGTGGAACTCCAGAGTGTGCCGGTTGAGGGGCCAGCAGGCTGTTGCTGCTTACGGACACCATCAGCCCCCATGCGCTTACTAACCTCTGTGTGCGGGGGCCAATGGTGTCAGGCAGCAGCCACCCCAGCCCCTTGCCTCGCCTTGCCTTGCCCTGCAGCAATGGCATCCCCTCTGCCCCCTGCCTCACCCCACAGGACAAGCCTCCTGCCCACTATCCCACCTGCCAGAAACCCCCTGGATCTCCCCCAACCCTGCCTGGCCCCCATAGGCTCCCCCCCATGAGCAACGAGGTGGCCACGCCCACCCTGGCCACACCCACCCAGTCTGCCGTGACAACCGCAGCCATGCCCACCCAGTGGGCCATACCCCCACACCCCCTGGCATTTTGCGATAAATAAGTGGGTGTTGGGTTGCAGTTTGAGCACTCGGTCTCTAAAAGGTTCACCATCACTATCCGGAAAACATTGCAGAAAGTTAACATTTGGAAAGCACAAGCCCAGATAACATCCCTGGACATGTCCTTAGGGAATGCGCAGATGAGCTAGCTTGTTTTCTCACAGATATTTTCAATCTCTTATTGCAGCAAGCAGTGGTCCCATCGTGTTTTAAGATGGCCATCACCTTGCCAGTGAAAAAAAAGTCCACAATTACAGGCCTCAAAGATTACCGTCCAGTTGCACTGACATCCACCATTATGAAATGCTTTGAGAAGCTAATAAAGGACATTATTGTATCTGGCATCCCACCAGCATTTGACTCGCTTCAGTTTGCCTACTGACCAAATTGCTCTACGGAGGATGCTATTTCTTCCGTTCTCCATCTGAGCTTGAAACACTTAGAGGAAAGAAATATTCCTGTGTCAACTTCAGTTCGGCGTTTAACACAATCATTCCGCAACATCTAATAGACAAACTGAGTCTTTTAGGCTTAAACACTCCTTTGTGCAACTGGATTCTTGATTTTCTTACCAACACGCCCCAATATGTGCAAGTTGGAACAAATACCTCTAATACCATTTTCTTGAGCACAGGTTTTCCTCAGGGCTGCATCCTAAGTCTGCTGCTGTTCACCCTGTTGACCCATGACTGTTGTGCTAGGTTTTCCACCAACCATATTGTGAAGTTTGCAGATGATACAACAGTAGTGGGCCTTATTCATGATGACAATGTGGATGCTTACCGCAAGGAAATTGAGGGGTTGGTGAACTGGTGTTAAGGAAAACAGCCAGTTTTAAAAACCAGAGATCATTGTCAATTTCAGAAAAGGCAGGCACAGTCTCACTTTTCTGTGCATTAATGATTCACCTGTGGAGATGTTTACCAGCATTAAATTCCTGAGTGTGCAGCTAACGAGTAGGCTGGCTTGGTCACTCAACAGCAAGACACTGGCGAAGCGGGCACAGCAGCGCCTGAATTTTCTGCGTCGCATGAGAAAAGCACATCTTCCTTCTCCTATCCTTACCACTTTCTACAGGGGGACGATCAAGAGCATCCTGTCATACAACATCAGTCTGGTTTGGAAGCATCACTGCTTCAAACAGGAAGGCAGTGCAGAGAGTGATGAGGATGGCCAAAAAGATCATTGGCAGCTTCCTCCCTCCCATCCAGGACATAGCACAGAAGCGCTGCTTGAGCAGAGTCCGTAAGATTATCTGGGACACTACACATCCTCTTCACGACCTATTTTTCCTTGTTACCTTCTGGGAGGAGGCTTCGTGGTATCCGTAGCAGAACATCCAGCTTCAGCCATAGTTTCATTCCATACAGCATTAACCTTGTGAACTCTCAAGCTTCCTCCTTCCATTATATATTCAAGATGGACAGTATTTAATATTTATTTGTTATGTATATGTAGGGATGTAGGTCTGTACATATGTTGTATATAGTATGTTTAGGTGTGTGTCATGTGTTTCACTTTGAGAGCAATTAAATTTCATTTTTGATGTGTGCCGTTGTGCCCACTGTAAAAAAACGACAATAAAGGTTATCTTAACTTATCTTATCTTAGACAAATGGTTGTCCAGTCTCTTCTTAAAAAACTCCAATGATGGAGCACCCACAACTTCTGAAGGCAAGTCGTTCCACTGCTTTATTGTTCTGTTCTTCTTGGCATTCTTTTTATTTGGGCTAGCTAAATGGTTCAGATAGTCTTCAGTTATGAGGAAGCCAGAACAAGTCCTGGGCTGGCTGCTGAATTGGAAAGGCTACAGACTAGAGCAGGGGTTCCCAACCAGGGGTGCTCACACCCCCTGGGGGTGCGAGACGATATTCCAGGGAGTGCAAAAACTTGGGTTTTCAAAATTATAGTGTATATGCATAATTCGTTGCCGTTATTTTGAACTTTTGTAAGGGGTGCGAGAATATATCAGAAGCGTTCTAGGGGTGCGGGGTATAGAAAAGGTTGGGAACCACTGGACTAGAGTAACCTTAGAAATTCCCACCCCACCCAACCAAGAGCCAAGGGATGGTCTGAAATTGTGGATAAATGTGAAGAACGAAGGAAAAGTGAGAAAACAAATAGAAGTATTGAGATATCAGAAAAGGGAGAGATTGATGGTAAAAAAAATTGAAAAAAATGAAACAAGAGTGAGAACTAGAATTGTAAATACCTAGCAGGGGTCTCTGCCAGCTCTGCATTTTGAACCCAAGCCAGAATATTTTGGAACAGAAGCAACAGTTGGAAATACTCAAGAGTCAAGTTTTTTTCAGTTACAAATCGGAATGGTGGGGCTGGTGTTTAGAGGTGTAAGGGCACCAAGACCTGGGACTCCTCTACCCCGGCCAGAATTGTCCTGTCTCCAAAATGCAGGGTTAAAACATTTCTGACATTTGCTAAAGAAAAAGCAAACAGATTCTAAAACCTACAAAAGCCTCAGCAGAAAACTCAGCCAAAACCAATGTTCTGTTTTGTCCAATGGACGTGTTCAAATAGATATTACAGAAAGGATATAAAACCATGTTGAACTTTGAATCAAACCCCAAGCCTCGTGATAGATTTTCTACAACTGCAGACTTTTGGAAGCAATTTGCAGAAATGTGCTGTTACAAATATTGGCAGAAGTTAAGAACAAAGAAAACGAGAAGACTAAAACAAAATAGCAAAGAAAAAGAGGGCGAACGAGCAATTGGACCGTAAAGGGGGGGAGGGGAACTGCAAAAGTCAAACGGATTTATAGGCTGTGGTGTGAGAAGGGAGGGACGGGGCTTCTAGAGATGGTACGGGGAAAGCCGAAGCAGGGACAGAAAACTGCAACCCGCTCCATTCCGGGCCTGACCGTCACGTCCCCACCGGAACTCAATGTGACACATCCTTCGCCATTCCCGAGCGCCTGCCTTCTCCGCCACCCTGACGCCCGCAAATTCCTCCCCTGCAGCCGAGGCGGGCGGCCGATGCACAGACTTCCTAGGGTCCCAAGCGAAATCAGGCTGCTTTTGGCGGGCGCCGCCAGACCTGCCGAGCGGAGGGACTGGAAGCTGGCTTTGGCGAAGCGCCAGGAGCGGAGGCGGGGCGCTCACTAACAGAAAGGGGCTCTGGAACAGGACCCGGGTTTCTGCTTTGCAAAAGCGCGTGCGCGTGCGTGCGGACGTGCGCCAGGGTGAAGCCTCTCGGAGCTGACGGAACAAAAGTTCACGAAGCTACTCGATAGCGGCCGCGAGGAAGCTTCGGGCTCCGCTGCGAGCCTCTCGGATTGGCCTCGCCTTCCCACGAGGCGGCCCCGGGTCGGGATTGGGTAGGCCGGAGCGCTGCCTCGGGAGGCCGCAGTTGAAAACAACCAGAAATGAAGCGAATCAGCTTCAGGCTTTTATTAACTACTTGGATGAAGAAGCAGGAGGGAGCGTTTAGTGTGAGATAACTACTACCCTAAGAAACAAAACTTAACACTCAAAACAATTTTGATGGATTAGAGAAACGGGCGGAAAGTAACAAAAGATTTAACAGAAAAAAATGCAAAGTTCTTCGGAAACAAAGTCCATGACTAATGGGTGGGGAAAACCTTATTCGAGACTCATGCAAAAGATTTTGCAGTGTGAGTTGATCCCAAAATTAATATGAGCCAGCAATGTGATGTGGCTGCAGAAAAATCAAATGCAGTTTTAGGCTGCAGTTTAAGCAATACATTGGATGAGCATGTTGATGTGGGTATGTGGAGGTTGTCAAGTCCCTGGGCCTAGGATGATGTGGAGGATGATGTGGAGGATCCTCTTTCGGTAACACATTAATGTGGTGGAACTTCGTGGCAATTGCAGGAATTGGTGGAGAGCAGTCTTCGGAGCCTCCCTGTCAGGCCTGGGCCTGGCCTGGGCTAAGTGGTTGCAGCCAAGCAGTGGAGGAGCTGCAGCAGCCGAATTGCCACTGATAAGCAGTTTGCAAGAGAGGAAAAGCTGGTCACCTTGAGCACTGCATCTGGTTCTAAGCTTTAGGAAGGATTCAGACAAAATGTAACAGGCTCAGAGAAGAGCAAGCTAGTTAAAATTAAACCAAGGCTTCATTTTATTCACACCATGTTAGGGTTGAGAACAGTGAATAACATGCTGCAACAAGTTAACAGTAAAGACATCTTGAAGCCAAACTTAACTCCTGGTAACTTCCATACAGTTGTTTTTAATACTGAAATTCTCCCATTCAAGTATCTGAAAGGATTTCTCCAAGAAGAGTGTCAGTACTCAGTACTCATTTTCCATGATTTCAGAATGATGGACGTGGCATAATCAGCTTAAGAGGAAGGCAGATTCTGCTGAATGTAAGGGAGGGGAAGGAACATCCTAAAGTAACAACAGTTCAACAGTGAAATGTATCATTGGATACATTCAAGCTGAGGCTAAGGGCCATCTATCTGGATGCTCTGATTTGGCCTCATTCTGTTTGTACAATTCCCATGGTCTGTGCTGCTGAGAGTCACAGTGTAAGGAACACTAAAAAAGCACAAGACATAGTCTAGATATTGCACTGTTCCTTGTAAATCTGTTGCTGGACTAGGAGGGAGAAACTACTACTTCTAGTCATTTTTCTTTGCTTTTTCTTTTTTGTTATCTGTCCCCTTACCTGACTTATAGGTACCCTGTAGCCCACTAGTTTTTATAGACAGGAAAAACCACTTCAGGCTGCAGGAGGTAGCAGACCTTCATACCAATTGAAATTATTGGGTTTTTCCCCTCTGTACTGAAAACCAGCAAGTCAGGTTAAGCCTTATTCAGCCTTTTCTCTATGCAGGAATGTGGGGGGGAAACTTCCCTTCCTCCATATGGAAGCATTTAATCATGTAGTCTTGCCCCCCTCCATCTGTAGTCTAAAATGGCTGTATTTCTTAGAGCAACTAGAGGCGACACAAGGCAAGGAAAAAAGAGCAGCTGTGATAAAGGGAGAGAACTCTCTAGCAGTCTTACTCTACAGGGGAAAGGAAAAGGACAGCCAACAAATGGGCAGAGCTCCTAGTGGCAGGAGGAATTCAAGGTGCCTAACAAGCCAATGCTGAATGGGCAGCATCAGAAAAAGTAAGACTGAAGCACCAACCAGACACAGGCAGATCACTGGTCCAAGGTTCTGCAAATGAAATGGCTCCACTGATGAGCTGTATGGCTGTAGAAAGGAGAGGCAGCCCAAACCAGGACACTTCCATAATTTTACATGGGATAAGCCATTTTTTACAGTGTAGGATTCAGATCATCTAGTTTGAGCTGGGAAGGACTGAGGGCAAGTGATTGGACAAGGTAGTTGTTCAACAAAGATGGGCACAATAAAAGATAAAGGAAATCAAGTTCCATTGAAGAAGGTATAAAGAAAAGATGGCACAAATGTACAGAAAAATTACAAAAATAATCTTGAATACCTATGGGATGTGGGAGCTAGGGCCAGATATTTTGGGAAGTGAAGTTAAATAGGTCATGGGAAATATTACTAACAGCAAAAACTGCAGGAGTGGATGAAATGCTTACCTCAAGTGTTTAAAACCATATAAGATGTTGCAGTTAACGTGCTGCTTGCGGTTCATAAACATGCATGGAAAACACTGGTGGCTAAGAGGACCTGAGGGAAATGGCTTGGTAGTCTGGTCCCCAAAGGGATAGAGCTAAAGGATGCTAAAACTTCCAGATGGTTGAACTTATATTTTAGTAACATACTGCTCAATTTTTTGCAATCCATATATCAAAAATGCAGGAACAAGAACCATTAGACATAAAACTGGATTCTTTAACTGCAGGGCTATCTGAGATCAAATAATATGTAATAGATAATAGAAAAGGCAATGGATTTCTAAAAATGGCTACTGGTTTATTGAAAACTTGACTATGTAGACCAGTCAAAAAAATCGTTTTAAAATGGATTTACTGGGACACCTCTTCTGCCTTTTGAAGAATTTGTATGAGGAGCAAGCAACAATAAGAACCAAATATGGAATAATTAAATGGCTCAGAATTGAGAGATTCAAGGAATGTCTTGTTGAAAAATGAAAGGAGGAAATGCAAAATCTGGTCCACTACTCAGAATCTTTTTTTAAAAAAAATATATTGACATTATAAGCAATGCCAGCCTAGTGCAAATAGGCAAAGAAGTTGATGATAAGGATTCAATCATTCACAAGGAGAGTAACATAGCTATGAGTTAAAAAGATGGCTGCTACTCAAGAAAAAGAATATGACATTACAGTATTCATATTCTTGGAGTCAACAACAAAGTGCTCTTGTTGCCCACAGGTTTAAACATGAGCCAAATAGTGTGATGCAGCTGCTGAAAGGACAAATGCTGTTTGGGTACATTCACAGGAGTCCAGATGAGGGCAAGAAGTTTTCCTACTCTGTCCCGCTCTGGTCAAATCCTTTAGGAAATACTATGTCTATATGCTGACCTCTGGGCATTACAGTTCAAATTATAGCAAAGTTCAAGGGATAGCTTATTGAGATGAAAGGACTGGTGATAAGGGGAGGTATGAAAAAGTTCTCAAATATCTACAGAGTTTTCATGCAAAAGGCAGAATAGGCTTATTTTGTGTCGCCCCAAAGGGCAATGCCAGCAGCTTAAAAATAATTAGTTTCAATCCAAAACCAAAACATTAAAACTGCAAGGAAGCAGCTTCAGGTTCAACAGCAAGAGGAAGCTGACTGCATGAGCTGCTAGCCAGCGGAACAGGCATTTCTTCATTTGGTTCATATGTTTTC
>NW_015386515.1:552915-562020 GCF_001527695.2 Protobothrops mucrosquamatus | reverse complement strand
AATAAATGAATTACATATAATCTTGTGTTTGTAAAAAAAAAAAAAAGCCAATGGTTTAGAAATTGTGTGAGAACTGAATAAGAACTTATTCTTGGTCCTACAATTGCACTCTAAATGCCCAGGATTAAACAAAACTTTTGGGAAAGCCACCAAGGATAATGCATTGGAAATGTGTTTCTTTTCCAAAAGGCAAGCTTAAGTTAAATGGAATCTTCATTGTTTAAGTATGTTATTATTTTACTAGTTGGTAACATGTGCAAAAACCTATAAATAAAAAATCAATACTGCATGTGAAAAAACTTTTGTTTTAAAATCTGAATAAAAATGAGAAGAGCAAGGGGGAAGGGATTACGTCCTTGAATTCTATCTGTAAAATCTCTAGAGCGTTAGGCTCACCCCACTGACAGAGCAGAAGGGAAAAAAGGAGGGCCTTTGGTGACCAGTTCCAAGCAAAGCCACTATTCCATTTCCCATCTTCCTGAGCAAAGAGGAAAAAGGTGGATTCAGCAGTAGAAAAAACATGAGTCTTGTAAAAAGACAATGTCATGTGGCTCATCATTACTTCTGAAAAATTCTAGGAAACAGTTTGGGGGAAAAACGTATAAAGGCTTTTTGGGAAAACACCCTTTCATGTTTTCCAGTGTGAGATCTATAGTGGCACTCCAGTATTCCTCTTCAGTTGCACAACTGGCCTCAACCTTGCCCCATGATTTCCATCATCTTACAACCTTGCTTCTTAGAATTTTTTTTTAAAAAAACCTTTTCCCTCTTAACTGGTTACTTGTTCCATATAGCTTCAAGCACTGCCATAGCTTTGATGCTTTGCCAACCTTTATTGTGAGTGTGAAGACATGAGTTTTTGCAGATGTGACTGGAGTCTTATCTGTGTCCTGGTCATTTTGGGCTGATTCAGGCATGTTAACTTCCCTTGGGACATGAGACAGCTTCAGCTGGTACTGTTTCTGCCCCAGCCCCACCATGACAAGAAACTGCTAGAAATATTTTATTATATAAAAATGTGCCAAGCATGCTTAATCAAAGGATTAAACTGTTTAAAGGAGCAGGAGCACAAAGTTAAAATCCAGATTTTGTTGGAATGCATATTGCCATCCTGAAGGTAGTTACCTACAATATCTATATATTAAGACAAACCCTCCTATGAAGTTCAGCAAAATAGAGAACCAGCCATAGAAATAGTGCCACAGATACCAAATTTGCACAGCCCAGCTTGTAACAAAGGGTACAGATATAGAATGTAGTTGGTGATATGGGCAGTCCACTTGATGCTGATATTGTTTTGTGCTGACACCAGACTGGATAGTGTTTCAGATAGTCTCTGTATTACCACATTAGTTGTACTGGGTGACCATCAGCCATATAAGAGCACTCTATTTCTCCATCACATAGGAATAATTCTTCTTCCATGTGGTGTCTGCCAACTGTTTGGACTGGGTAATGATGATGGACACAATGCCAGTTGCATAGGTGGCATCCAAGATAACATGTTCCACCCTTCATGACAGAGAAGGGAGAATATCTCTTCAAAACCCACAGATTTTTGGAACCATTTGATTATAATTTAAGGAAACAACATCTCCACATCCATCGTTCAAGACTCCTTAAATCTATTCATTATTTTATCTAAGTAAATAGTAATGGACTACACACTAGACACAATCTGTGTGAATTAATGATTGTTATGTTAATGATCTAAATATGCATAGCTCAGCTATAGAAGAGGATTTTTTTCCTTGCAAATTGTCATGCTAGCTGTGAAGAGTTTCCTCCACCACTGCTAAAGAAGTGAGTATCTTCTGCAGGGGTGCTGTCTAAATGGCATTTATAGATGTCTTATTTGTTTCAATAGTGCATGGACAGACATGTTTGTTGGAACGTGTCTGGTGCACCTCACATTTCATACTGTGGTTTAGAGGGTGAGACAATAAGGGAAGGGGGAAATCTTTTACTATACTTGGAACCACTTGCAAGTCCGTTACAGCACTAACCCTTTCCTTATCCCCCCCCCCCTTTCTTTCTCTCTCCCAGACTTTCTTTTTCTCCTCTCCCTTTCTTTAATTAAAACCGGCTTTTGCTCCTGGCTTGCTCAGGAATGAGGCATGGAAATCATTACGCCTACTTATTATTGTTTCAAAACCTTCCAAACTGCAGGTTATTGGGAGAAATAATCTCCCACTCAGGCTCAGAGATGCACGGCCTGCTTTTCCAGCAGTGACAGGGGGTGG
The DNA here is from genome assembly GCF_001527695.2 of Protobothrops mucrosquamatus. Lineage (NCBI taxonomy): Eukaryota > Metazoa > Chordata > Lepidosauria > Squamata > Viperidae > Protobothrops > Protobothrops mucrosquamatus. Next base: position 559,777 of record NW_015386515.1, on the reverse strand, counting down.
TCCTTTGGGCTGTCAAGCCCGGGGCTGCCATTTGGACAGGTGGCACCGTCCAGGGTTCAAGAGCCCCAGAGGAAACTCCAGGACTTTAAGTGACTAGAATGTCACTCTCAGAAAATCCAGTTGTCACTAAATACTCTCTTTACAGTCATCAGAAGCAGAAGCATTCAGGAGAAATCACACACACTGATATCCTGACAATAGACAAAAGCCGGGGTTCAGTTCCTCATTTGGACTGTGGACTTCACTGACTTTGGAAGGTTGTCCCAGGGACAAGAGAGAAGGCTGTAGAAGGATTTGCCCATATAATGCCTCTTTGGTGCTTTCTACAATACTTGTCAGGTCTTACGTGGCTTTTTTAAAATATGGGTTTAGTGCTCTTTTAAAACAGAACTAGGCCTATTTTTAAACACATATTCAAAACTGTTTTGAAAATGCATATGCAGAGAAGTTTGAGTTATATGAGAACAGAAAACCAGGTTCTACCAAGTGACTTCTGTCACCACGGGTACATTTTCTGTGCTTCTGCACTTCATATGATTACTTTTTAATTTTAATTTTATATTTTATTATTCATGAGGACTTGTGCAAGCATGCTACTTCTATCATCCTGATCAGTTAATGTGCTTTGGATCACTCATGCAACTATACTTCCTGCAGTTGCTTCCAAAATGCACCACAACTATTTATGTTGCCTCTCTGGCTTTGGCAGCACTATGTGCAAAAGTACTATGGCACTGAGCAGAAGCCAATTGAATTGCACGATTCCAGATGCCCCTGGAATCCACATGTCCTCGTTCATTAGCCACTTCCTGATGTTGTCAGCTACATCGGTATTACATTCCTTGGTAACTTGCTGCCTGCACTGCTCTTTCTTTCCCCCTTCAACCAAGGATGGAGCTTGCTCACTCTCAAACACTCTTTACTGCTCTTCCCTTCCTCTTTGCTAAGCTAAACGCATTCATCTCTTCTGCCTAAACATGAGCTGGCCAGGAAAGAAGCTCACGATAGGTTGATAGGAAAAGACCCACCAAATAGGGCTGAGACGTTTGCTCTGCTGGGAAACTGGGATGAGGTTAAGGAGTTGCAGTTCAGTCACCTAAATATGGACATGCTTGAGAAAATTGCATTGCAGAGAAAGTGTTTGTTCATTCATTAATTGACTCTATACTACCACGCTTCCAACAGACTTCTGGTGGTATACATCATAAAACACAATAAAAGCATAGAATAAAAAGTACACAACAATATCATAAATTACCAGAACTGTGTTAACATAGGTGTTACCCAATTGATAACATAATAACCATAAAAAATTCTTCTGAGTAGCTCCATTTTCATTCCCTTCCTAAGTATAGGGCTTTGTCCTGGAGAATTAGAATCCAGCTTGCATCCCTCCATGTTTCCTGCGCACAACCTAGAATAGTTAGGCTGGCTGTGATTCGTCCCTGCCTTTGGGTGCATCAATGCATCTCCCTCAAAACGACCATTCTCTCCTGGTTTCCCTCCCCCGCTGATACACTGTCAAGCGTGATATATTCACACAGATCTTTAGAGCTCCTTGTAATAAAGAAAATTCTGCTTTTCATGTGGAATGCATCAGCTCTGAGCTGGAGCTGGAACTACTGCTCGAGACAATGTTTTTAGAAATTATGTGGTAAGATGGATGAAGAATCTCTAAATTCAAGATCATTGAGTTGTGAGGATTCAGGTGGTATATAAATTTAATAAATAAATGAAGTGAATAATTTTATATCATTTTGCCTAACTGATCTTTGTTTTGCAAAACAAAAGTTAAAATATCATGTAGGATATTACATAGATACATTAAAGCCCAGAAAGTGGATGCTGCTTCTGCACAACAGTCAGTGGGAAAGGAAGGAAGGAAGGAAGGAAGGAAGGAAGGAAGGAAGGAAGGAAGGAAGGAAGGAAGGAAGGCTCAAAAATCTGAATTCTGTCCCAGTGCATGTGGACTTTCTATACTAGCTGTGCTCAAGGACCACAATGAAAAATGAAATCTAATCATGGAATCTACACACAACCAATCTAAGCAAGTAGGCGATGGTTGTTTAACTACAGAGCACTCCAGTTAAGGCTGGAGTGGGCAACCTTTTAACGATCAGCAGGTCCCACTTTGGAGGAAGAAGCTTGGATACAGGGAGGAGGATAATGATATAAAAAGTGGGCAGAGACATATCAGACATAGTCAGTTCCTGGATTTCCTTTTTTTCTCCTTTTGTCTTTTTAGAGCTATATTCAGCCTCTTTTAGATGTCAAGTGTTTCCTGTCAAGATGCTGAAAAGCTGCTTACAATTTTCAATAACTGTAGTCATAGCAGATTCAGAAAAGTTGCCCAAATTGTATCTAGACCACATGGAAGCAAAGCCGTTGGTTGCTCATTTCTGAGCTAAAGGAAATATGAAATGACAATTATACAATCTCTGCATAAAAGGCTCAAGCTCTTCACACCTGTTATCTTCCCATTCTTCCAACAGCCTTCTAAAGAAGGTGAGTAATATTGCCAAATTATTTCTAATAGAAGGACTGAAGGTAAGAGAGTGGCTTGCTTGAGGCACCCAGTAAGTTCACAGAAGAAGTAGAGAATGAATCCAGCTCTTCTGAATCAAGCTAGAAGAAACTGATAATAGTCACAAAATGTAGCTTTCCTTTGAGGCAGCATTGTGATTTCTATTTTTTGTGCAGAAGGTAAGCCTGTGCAGCTCTCTGTACTTGTGGTCCATGCAGTGGGTAATGCAGAGGAGGAAGCCTGACTGCACTACCCACATCAGTACTTGCCACTTCCCTGTGGGAATTCAGTGTGAATATGCCATTAGCGGCTCTACATATAGGGAGATTTCCATTTCTCCTTCTAGTTCCTTGCCTTTTTCCCCTGCACCTCATAAAAGTTCAGGGAATAGGCTTTGTTGAGAAGAGTTTTCTTCTTAGCACAAAGCTCTGACATATAAATCTCCACATAAAACAAGTGGGCAAATTGAGATCTTCCAGTGTTGCTGAACTACAGTTCTCATTATCCTTTACCATAGGCCAGTGATGGCGAACCTTTTAGAAACCAAGTGCCCAAAAACTGGCCCCGCCCCGTCCCATCCCCACTCCATCCCACCCTGCCTGCCCACAGGGCCACTCACCACCTCCAGGGCCCGCCGCAAATCGCCCAGGCAGCCCAGCAGCACCATGGTGGCCACGCCCTCTGCCCACGCCCCGCAGCATCAACTGTGCACGTTGGGGCGTGAGGGCAGAGTCTTGTCTACGCTGCCTGGCTGCCATGTTTTGGGCTGCGCTGCTCCGCGTGGGCCACGCTCGGGGCAACTCTCCTACAGGGAGGCTGCTGGTGAGGAGGGGTCATGGGCGGAGGCAAGGCTGGGGCAACAGCATGTGTGCCCACAGAGAGGGCTCCGAGTGCCGCCTCTGGCACCCGTGCCATAGGTTCGCCACCACTGCCATAGGCTGAATTATCTGGGGATGCTGGAAGTTATAGTCCAGGAACATCTGGAGAGCCACGGGTCTTCTACTCCTAAAAACCCATCCTTCAGTCTCTCTATTGGTACAACTTCAGTTCTTGTGTAATCCGTCTCATTCAGATTACTGCTTCATGGATTTTCATCTCATCGCTTCCTGTTTATAAATATTAAGACAACTCACAGCATGCAGACCAGTGGGCTACAAATGCAAGAACTAACTTGTTTCTGATCTGCACAAGATATTTCCTCTACCCCCAAGCAAGTCTAGCAACAAGTGCAAAAGGAAATTTAACAAACTGCTCCTGCATCCTCTTCTGGCAAACAGTGAGCAATCTGGCTGCTTTGACCCAGGTGTTTAAACCATTTGGGATGTGCAGCCATCTTACACGTGGAGCACGTGCCCTTTGTTTGCGACATACTATCATCAGGATGATGGAGTTCATCCATAGGTGTTCCTTGTTCCTCTGGAAGCTGAGATTCTGTTCCTTTAAAGGAACTTAATAAGCAGTCCAAACTCCTGTACAAGGGCGCCCCCTTGTGTGCATGCATGGGAAAGCAGGAGGGGACAAAAGAAGTGGCAGAGTGTCTCCCACCCACCCTCCCAAACCTTCTTTGGCAGAAGGGCTCCTGCGTCCTAATGTTTCCATCTTTGCAAGGGCTGAGGAGAGGGCCAAAGGATCAAGAAACAATAAAATGAGAATGGAACGAAGGAAGCAAGTTAGACAAATGCCTTCCCTGTTGTATTTGTAATCAGTGCATTCTTAGCAAATATTACACGTCTTATAAGTATCAAATAACAATACATTTGTAAGTAATAGATGGCAAGAATGGCGCGGTGGTGGTGGTGAGTTTGTGTTTACTATTTTCCCTTCATGCTTAGTTAAAATACTGTATTTGGGGCTCACCAGAAGTAAGCAGGCAAAAGGTTATAGAGAAGCATTAGTGTATGCATTCATTAACCCATGAGTGCACTGATTCATGTCCTCTGAACCTGATCTTGATTTTCTTTCTTTCTTTCTTTCTTTCTTTCTTTCTTTCTTTCTTTCTTTCTTTCTTTCTTTCTTTCTTTCTTTCTTTCTTTCTTCCTTCCTTCCTTCCTTCCTTCCTTCCTTCCTTCCTTCCTTTCTTTATTTCGACTTATATAGCTGCCCATCCTATGCACCCCAATCCGGGGTGGCTTACAAAGATCAATGATTCTGGGAATCTGGAATCCAGCATCATCACTGTGATTATGGAGAGGAGAGGAGGCAGCCTTAGGCTACCAATAGCAGCAGCAGTACAGAGAATTTCCTAATATAAGACATTTTCCTAATATAAGACAAGACTAGGTGCACATCTGTAAAATGATTCTAGGAAATCAGAATATTTATTTTATAGGCTTGGACTGGTTTTCTTAACTATGATTTCACCACCACTCATCTCACCTGATTCTAGGTCCTTCTTGCAACACCTTTACTCTAATTACCGGATTAGAGCTGAAGACTACTTCTTTACCAATAGTTTGCTTCAACAATTTAGGTGTCCAAGAGGTTAATCAGATTGGAACCCTGGGAAGCTCCTGATATACTTCTGTGACATTTCAAGATACACTATGTGCAATTATAAGAACAAACATAATTCTGATTTCTCAGGGAAACAAAGTGGGATTCAGAGGTGGCTTTGAAACCCTTGGTTCACCAAACAAGTAATGAGTTGAACAATCTCTCATATGTATGCTTACCATTGACCTAGATCAGTGATGGCGAACCTTTTAGAGACCGAGTGCCCAAACTGCAACCCAAAACCCACTTATGTATCATCGGGTGGACATGGCCCATTGGGTGGGTGTGGCCCATTGGGTGAGCATGGCTGGGGTGGTAACGGCAGACTGGGTGGGACTAAAAAATTCAATCAATCAGTTCCAACTTTGCAAGATTTTTTTTTCCCACGAGAATTTGAAATTGATTGATTGAACCTTTTTTTTTTTTTGCACAGGGCGTCGGAGGCCTAAAGTGAAAAGGTTTTATAAAACCCAGCTGAAGGCCTAGGACTGGGGTGATGGCGTGGGTGCCCACAGAGAGGGCTCTGCGTGCCACCTGTGGCATGCATGCCATAGGTTCGCCACCACGGACCTAGATCATTTCTGGACCATTTCTGGACTCAGTATGCTCCATTTGTTGTATGGATGTCACATAAAAATCAGAGAACAAGCCAAACATCAGAAGCCAGATGAAGGCTGCCTTCTCCTCCTCATAGGCAGAGGACAAAGGAGCCATTCATTTAGCACATGCATTTGTTGATTTGTTTTCTTAGATTCTTATTTCATTTTACTGCAGCAGTCACTAAGATAAGAGGATGGCCTCTTTAGATAATGCACCCTACCAGGCTTCCCTGCCTTCCAGCATCAAGGAGCCTTCAAGGCCTATGCTGGTGAAATAACAACTCACAAAGACTCCACTGTTATTTTAGGGAGAAGCTGTCCACATGTGTGCCTGGAAAGCCTCATCCAGAGTACTGGGCAAAGATAAAGAAAAACAATCTGATCTAAATCAAGGCTGTGAGGAACATCAGACGGGTCCTGGTGCTGCCGCAGACTTTGTCTGGTGTTCTCTTCTCAGAATGGCACAGGGGGCCTCCATGCAGGTCTGGGAAGAGGAGCACAGCTGCCTGCCCACATTCTCACCAACTGGAATGGAGAGCTTCTAATAGGGACACTGTTGCTGGTAGCCTTGGATAACCTTATCCTGCATGGACTCATCTCATTCCTTTCTAAAGCTGCCCTAAGAGCGTTGCTTTCGCTCACAGCGAGAAATTTGATAGTTTAACAATATGTGATAGGAAGAAATATTCCCTTTCATCTATCCTGGCGTTCATATCTGTGATGAGAATAGAAGAAAAATCTCTCCCTTTTTCTTGTACCATGTCTTCTTTCATTATGTGCCTGGGTCACATTTTCTCCCCCCCACCAGCACCAGCACCAGCACCAGCAAGAAATACAAGATGGGGCAGGCATCCCTTCTGATTCCGAGGGAAGGATTACCCATCCTTATTCATCCCTTGTTCATGGAAACCATCACACTGGCTTATTGTGCCAGGAGAAAAGAAGAAAGGAGGAAATGTGCAGGAGGGAGAATGATTTGATAAGACGTTTCTGCAGTCTTGGCTGTGTTAGGATGAGAAAGAATATGGACAAGATCACAACATGCTCTTGGACTTCCGGTGGCAGGCGTCTTCGTCGGTCGCAGCTGTTTGCTGCCTCCCGCCTGTTTCGCGTAAAAGCCGGTTTGACAGCTAGCATCAGCTGTCAAACGGCTTGATACCTTTCCCCTGGGCATAAGGGGATAGGTGAGCTGCCCGGGGTAGGAGTTGAGTTCCCGAGTCGTCCTATATGGACGATGTAGGTGAGA
>NW_015386515.1:545325-551518 GCF_001527695.2 Protobothrops mucrosquamatus | reverse complement strand
GGAGGAGATGGATTGTTTATAAATAGAGTTTGTGGAGTTAGAGATATTAATATTTGTTTACCTATATTTGAATATTAGCCTGGGACTTGGTTTGGGAAGTCCGGGGGGGTGGGATATAATATAATATTGTGTAATACTTGTGATGTTTTTTTTGTTTTTTTGGAAAATAATAAAAATTTTATATTGAAAAAAAAAAGATCACAACATGCTCTTGCTCTTGTCACTGGAGCCTGTCGGAGACACCAAGCAGGCTGATCAACAGCCAGATTCAAAGCTCCTTTTGATTTCTGGTGGGGAGGCTCTTTCTGAGCAAAGGCAGCTCAGCTCTCTTCACTAGCAGCTCACCCAGGTGCAAGTACTACACTACACACCTGCTGCTCACCCTCCCTCCTCTCCCCCTCCACTGTACAGAGAAACACCAATAGAAATACACCCCTGCACGTTTATTTGGGGTGGGGGAGGAAGCACAAAAATCTCACAAAGCACAAGAGAAATACCATCTGTGCTGGGAGGGATAAGCGAAGCTCGCAGCGCTCCTCCAAAAACCTGGAGCTGTGATTCGGTCATGCAGGGAAAGGGGGAGACAGGCTGAACGTATGAAAAGAGGTAAAAGAAGAACCTTTGGCAGTTGTGAATCAGTGAATTATTAAGATCAAATTAGTTCCATTTATCAACTCGTCCAGCTGAGATATTGCTCACAAACGGTGTTTATCCCTGGCCAGGCATCCTCACTGCATCTGTGGCTGGTTGTGGTTTAATACAGATGCCAAACTCGTAATTCTAACGAAGGGTGACAGGGTCACCTTGAATCCCAGATGCTCACATTCTGACAGATGGTGCTGGCAAACCTGATTAGCTGCCACTATGCCAGCGCCAATGCCACCTGCATCTCTCCCCAGCTTCAGCATCCTCTACCTCCATCACATGGCTTACACCCCACCTATTTTGTGCTTTTCCCAGAGTAGTCATTATCTTGCCACTTCAAAGGTAGAGCATTTGATGGGGAAGCAGAGGCTCTCTGTGAATGGAAGTCTTCCAAGGCCATGGGCTAGAAGTGGCTGGAATAAGTGAAGGGGAAGGCCAGAACCAAGGGCTTTGAATAAAGAAGAGAGATGGACACTGGGAGACTGATAAACCTGAATTGCCAAATGAAGATCACAAATATGTGTAGCAATATGAGCCACATAGATATGTCCAAGCAATCTTATATGAACATTTATCTTGAAAAGCAAACAAAACAAAACAAGAAATGACCAAATCATTTTAAAAGTTGCACCTTTACAATACATCTATTGCCTATCAGAAATTATCAGAAATTTCCCCTATATGTGGTGCCCTTAGAGCTACCAGGAAGGCAGAGCAGTAACTAATGACTAATTTGCATATCAGTCTTTCTAAAACTATTTTTCAATAAGACAATAGGATTTTAAACCTCCTTTCCCCTAGACATGCACACTATCTTCACAATCCACTTCTTCTTTGTGAAGAATATGATTCCAGATCCTTGTGACAGGAATATGTTTCAGGAGCCTGGCAAGAACAGGGAGCAAATGAGGACAAATGATTACAAGTCTATATGTGCATTTTCCAACTGTCATTTTTACTTAAATTAAAAATTGTCTAATTTTATATATAACAGAGAGTTACCACAAAGACAATTGAAATATTTTTATTTCTAATGTCTGTGTGCTTTTGACTTTGTTTAGGATAAAAAGAAAGAAAGAAAATAGTGAATTCACAAATCCCAAATCAATAAATATTTTACTAATTTAAAATATCAAATAATGATGAATAATCCATAAAGGAATATTAATGGTTGCATTGGATTGGGTTGCTTAGTATAGAATCTTTTGGTTTTTAATCACATCATTTAATATATTGGAATCATTCCGGCTTTTAACAGGTAGAATACAGGTTTTTCAGTGTATGGCAAAATCTTCTTCCCATGTTTATGCATGTATGTGTGTGTGTGTGCACATTCATGTGTGAGTCTGTCTCTATGTATCTATACCCACCTATCTATCATCTATTGATCTATCATCTATCTCGATAATCTATTTATCTATCTGTATTAACTCTATATCTATCATCTATCTACATATATATCATCTATTTATCTGTATTATCTCTATATCTATCTACCTATGTATCATCTATCATCAATCTATAATCAATCTGTCATCTATCATCTATCTATATCTATTTATCTATTCTCTCTATCTATCTATCTATCTCTATATCTATCTATCTATCTATCTATCTATCTATCTATCTATCTATCTCTATCTCTATATCTATATCTATATCTATATCTATATCTATATCTATATCATCAAGGTAATCAAGGTAAAAATTTGACTCTTGGGTATATCCATATTAAAACAATAAATAACATTGATCACCAAGAAAATGATTAAAAGCATCTAAAAGCATTAAATAAAATACAAATTAACCGAGCTTTCGTCGGGCACTCCCGACATCATCAGGGTTCAAAGAAGGCGGTTTCTCGGAGGGAACTTATATGCAGCCTCTAAGTGCCTGCATCCGGATGCGTGAACGCGTAACCGGGCCCAGCTGCCTGTATTCCTGCACTCCAAATACGTTTCTTCCCCCTGTGTGCAGTCCTTTGGCGTCCTCTCTCTGTTTCTTGCTGCGCACTCCTCCAACGTCAACCCCGGGGGTGGGAGGACCCCCCATCACACTCCTTGCCGACCGCACTCTCCACGCCCCCACCTATGTGCACGGGGTTCCCTTTATCAGATGTTTCCCTGGCCCTACAACGCATCCCGGTCGAATCACGGCTGATTTTCCCCCCTCCAACCACCGCGGTCTGGACGTCTCTCCTATCCCTACAGTTCTCATCGCTCCACTCATCTGCGCATCCATCATCCCAGTGCGTCTGCAGTTCATTCTTGCACCACCCCCTCCTTCCCATTGCGGACCGTTCCCCTGGGTGTGGGAGTTCTCCCTCCGTATCATGCCAGGGGGGGTATCCTGGGTGGTATCTTGTCCCCCCCGCCACCTAGCAGCACTCTGTCCGTTCCTTTTTACAAATCCCCCCCCCATTCTCATTCTCATCCTCCCCCCCAAGGGAATCCCTCCATTGTTGTCCGCCGCCACAATGGAGGGATTCCCTTGGGGGGGAGGACGAGAATGCATTATGAGGCCTAAGGACCCACTCCCCACGATGGAGAAATTTGGAGTTATATATAAAATCAACTGTAATGATTGCTCCAGCAATTATGTGGGTGAGACCTCAAAGAGAATCAAAACAAGGATCCAAGAACACAAACTGGCCATAAAAAGAGGGGAGCAATATTCCCAGATTGCAACGCACATGATAGAGTCTGGACATAAATTTGACTTCGATGGTGTGAAAGTGGTTGCTAATAACAGCACAAAAAGTGGCAGACTGCTCAAGGAGGCTTGGCTCTCGGGCGAAGAGTCAATTAATCGACATATAGACCTACGCCCAATATATTCAACGTTAAGGACGTGGGAAGCGCACACCCGACCAACATGGAGTAGGCGACCCAATAACAGCGATTCTATTCCCTCGCCTGAGAGAACCGGCATCCGAGAAAACGATGCCTTATGATCTGAGAGTCCCCTGCCACGTATGAAAAAGCCCACTAGGATCAAGGATCTAACTACTGTCAACCTAGACACCCCCCCTGGTCATAGGGAGTGTTTGGAGGAGAAGACGTTATGCGCACCGAATGGAGCACAACGCAACTGCCATTCGAAAAACTGTAAAAATCTCCCCCCACCCTTGTAGAGGCATCCACGGCTATAGATTCACATGCTTGTGTGTTGGAGGCATGCTCGTGCCCGTGGAGAACGGCAAAGATATTGAATGACGGAGGGACGACAACATATGAGCTGAGACCCCCACCATACCTGACACACCTGGCGCACTTAAAGAGAGCCGCATCCCCTGGGAGCATTCTAGGAGAGAGCAATGGCAAGCCCCCCACCTCAAGAATGATTACATGCTCCCGAGGAACGGAGCAACGAACGAAGGGTAATGAAAGTAAAACTATTGAGTTAAGGTCCGCACTGAGCCCCGTGGGGGGGAACGGCGAGAGACACCGTCTGGACGAGGCGTTGCAGCAGCCACCTCTGAGGACGCTTGCTGCTCCGGCGATCAGACGACAGGAGCTGCGGAGTAGCCCCCGTAATGGATTAGGGATCACCAAAAAGGGGAGGGTAGATATGGTAAAGGATGATGATAGTGGGAACTACAGGAAGATAGGCCGGGAAAGGTAGTGAAAGTGTTCATAGGATATCTAGGATAGAATCCCGGAACATGGATCACTGGAATGTTGACGGAGGCCAAAAAGGTGGGGAGGGGGAGAGCCCTGTTCATTTAGAACATCCTGAGGAAGAGGAGAGGGGGAAACAATCTGAAGACGGCAAGTGTAAGCTGAACTGGAGCGAGTTACGGACAAGGAAAAAAGATGGAGGGGGAACAAACGCTAATACCCGCACGGACAAGGGAAATGAGAACGGAGGTCAAAAAGGTGGGGAGGGGGGAGGTCCGTTCATTTGGAACGCCCTAAGGAAGAGGGGAGGGGAAAACAATCTGAAGACGGCAAATATAGGCTGGATTGGAGAATGATAAAATGCCCCTCCGGGCTGCGGACACGGAGAGGTCGGGGAATAAACGCTGACACCCGTATCGACAAGGGAAATGAGGACGAATTAGCCAGCTGTGTGGGGGTTACGATGGATGCAATGATTGGTCAGCCAGGACCGGTTACGAGGTCGAGAAGCCGAGCGCGGGCGTTGGCTTGTTTATAAACTGTTTCTCCCATTGACCTGTTTATACCCTGATGATGTTGGCAGAGGCCAACAAAAGCTTGGTTTTACCTTTTTATTAAAACTTTTAACGTTTTATACTTTCCTGGTGATCACGTTCTGTTATTTAATATATATATATATATATATATATATATATAAATATATATATATAGGGAGTTCAGACAGATCGGTCTGATTGTGAACACCTTGACTTTTCAACTGCCATACTGCAGTTTTACTCTTTTTACAATATCTCTTGCCTTGCCGCCCCCAACTAGGGGCATAGAGCAGGCTCAAGTTGCAACTGCGAAATATTTTTATATCCAAATTTCTTTTTTCTGACAAAGAGTAAAGAATTAAATTGGGAGACTAAGATGGACCATTTCTGGCTTTTTTTGCCTTCATCAGTTAGCCATACCCTTTTTATGGGATTCGAACCTGGGAAGTTATACATACTAGGCAGTGATTTAGCCACTGAGCCACAGGTTCTCTTCCTCTCTTTGTCAGCAGAGTCAAGGGAGTAATTATAGGGAGTTCAGACAGATCGGTCTGATTGTGAACACCTTGACATTTTCAACTGCCATACTGCAGTTTTACTCTTTTTACAATATCTCTTGCCTTGCCGCCCCCAACTAGGGGCATAGAGCAGGCTCAAGTCGCAACTGCGAAATAAAAAAAAAAAGAAAATATTTCGCAGTTGCGACTTGAGCCTGCTCTATGCCCCTAGTTGGGGGCGGCAAGGCAAGAGATATTGTAAAAAGAGTAAAACTGCAGTATGGCAGTTGAAAATGTCAAGGTGTTCACAATCAGACCGATCTGTCTGAACTCCCTATAATTACTCCCTTGAGTCTGCTGACAAAGAGGGGAGGAGAACCTGTGGCTCAGTGGCTAAATCACTGCCTAGTATGTATAACTTCCCAGGTTCGAATCCCATAAAAAGGGTATGGCTAACTGATGAAGGCAAAAAAGCCAGAAATGGTCCATCTTAGTCTCCCAATTTAATTCTTTACTCTTTGTCAGAAAAAAGAAATTTGGATATATATATATATATATATATATATATATATATATATATATATATATATATATGAATGCTTTTTTCTTTTAGAGCACCCTGTCGGCCCAAATATGGGAAAGAGAAGTCTTTTGCCTGTATCAGCTCAACCTAGAGCCATCCACAGGCAGCAGTCACTTAACTGCGACATCATATGTGTTCCAAAATTTGAATTGCTAACAAAGAATTAAGGGAGAACTGGGATAGCTATTTCAAACCTTATTTGGTTTTCATCAGCCAGACATACCCTTCTGAGATTCGAACCTGGGCTGTCTGCATGTTAAGCAGAGATGTTAGCCACTAGGCCACAGGCTCTTTCTCACTTTGTTAGCTACA